>NW_024582116.1:0-22192 GCF_018492685.1 Alosa sapidissima | reverse complement strand
GTGGTCAAGTGCGCCCTCTGGCGGTTGTTTGGTGTATTTCTACAGAGAAGAATGATTTTACTGTGGTATTTTGGTGTACTGCATGACTAGTAATGAAATGTCAAGTGCGCCCTCTGGCGGTTGTTTGATGTATTTTTACAGAGAAGAATGTGATTTCACTGCAGTTTGATGTATTTCTACAGAGAAGAATGTGATTTCACTGCAGTATGATGTATTTCTACAGAGAAGAATGTGATTTCACTGTGGTATTTTGGTGTACTGCAATGACTAGTAATAAAATGATGTGGTCAAGTGTGCCCTCTGGTGGTTGTTTGGTGTATTGGAAAAATGTGATATCACTAAAATTTCGTTTTTTGCTAATTCTATTGTTCATAACAGTTAAAATATCAAAATATGGAACGCTTCACGAATTTGCGTGTCATCCTTGCGCTTCCGGGATCGGCTTCTGCTCCTTACCCGTGTCTTATCTGTGTCTCATTTGTCTGGCCCGTCATTGGCTTGTCTTATTTGCATGTCCCGCCTTTACAACAAACCTTGCATGTTTTCATTGGCTTGTTCTATTACATTCTGGTCCGTGATTGGCTGAATTCCCAGCGCGGAGTTTTGAGTTGAAGTTCAGCGTAGGTCTCTCCCGCTCTAGTCACTCTACTTTTCACGGCTCGCAGGAAAAGTACCTTATCTCTAAACAACACGTAAGTTATGTTTTTTGACTGTGGTCGAACAACTTTAGCAGTGATGTAAATGCTGTGGCGAAATTCCAAGTGTAAATATACCAGTTTGATGTTTGAAATGTAACCGCTATTTCCATAAGAATGCATTGAGATGAATGGGCACAGATTGTGTAGTCTCCTAACGACACCTCTCAAATTCGGAATAATGCATAATATTAAAATCTGAAAACGTAGTTATCTTCGTAAGAGCCTTGGGTAGCTGTGATATAAATGCTGTAACGAAATTCGAAGCGTACATATACAAATTGTATGTTTAAACTGTAACCGCGATCGTTTCCCATAGGAATGAATGGAAAACACAGCCTCCTAACAAGACCTCTCACATTCGGAATAATGCATAATATTAAAATCTGAAGACGTAATTATCTTCCTAAGACCTTTGGGTAGCTGTGATGTAAATGCTGTGGCGAAATTCCAAGTGTAAATATACCAGTTTGATGTTTGAAGTGTAACTGCTATTTCCATAAGAATGCATTGAGATGAATGGGCACAGATTGTGTAGTCTCCTAACGACACCTCTCAAATTCGGAATAATGCATAATATTAAAATCTGAAAACGTAGTTATCTTCGTAAGAGCCTTGGGTAGCTGTGATATAAATGCTGTAACGAAATTCGAAGCGTAAATATACAAATTGTATGTTTAAACTGTAACCGCGATCGTTTCCCATAGGAATGAATGGAAAACACAGCCTCCTAACAAGACCTCTCACATTCGGAATAATGCATAATAATAAAATCTGAAGACGTAATTATCTTCCTAAGACCTTTGGGTAGCTGTGATGTAAATGCTGTGGCGAAATTCCAAGTGTAAATCTGTGTATTTTGTGTGTTTGTGTGTGTGGCAGTATGTTATGCTAAGTTAACGTTAATGGGTGGGGGGAGGGCAATAGGTCACTGTCCAGCTATTGTAAAAGCTAATGGTGGTGTGATATCCTGACATTATTATATTAACAGTGTTATCCCAACACCCCAGGTGAGGCAAACAGGTAATGTGTATTAACAGTGCAATTAGTCAGTGCAGTGTATTACAATGTTTTGTTTCTTTTTGTCTTTCAGAAAATGTCAGGTGATCAGGTGGTGCCCTCTGGCTCCCAGTCTATGGAAGAGCTGGGCACCACGGTGGTGGGGTTTGGTGCATATTCGCACCACACCTTTAGGTCCCTGTACAACCTGCAGGACGAAGAGAGTCGAATGTAAGTACTAGTGTGTGTGTGTGTGTGTGTGTGTGTGTGTGTGTGTGTGTGTGTGTTTGTTTGTTTGTTTTGTTGATTTAATGTATGTGTTTGTGTGTGTTTTTTCCCCCTTTGCTTTTTTACAGCTATCTGGATTGGGTACGACAGCTGACGGTGATAGCGGAGTCCAGAATAGGCCGTCTGAGGAGTTATGTGCTGACCCGGGACAAGGAGCTAGGTGCCTCCTCCTCGGATCCACCACCTGACGCTGTAGTGCCTGAGTGCTGAGGTCAACTCTCCCCGTAAGTATACATGTTGATGTGAATACACTTGTAATGCATGTGTACTACACCGTGCTAACGCTGATATGTGTTGTCAGGCACGTACAGGGGCGCCCCACCAGCCGTGGCCCTCTCTTTCTCCTCTTTCTCTCTCCTCCTCCACTTTTGTATATATTTGTGTATATAGTTTTTTAAAATTGTTTTTAATAAAAATAAATATTGTTTAGTTGCCTAAAGACTCTGTCTGTTTCTGTGGAGGACAAAAAACACCATAAAAGCAGGTTGAAATAAGCAATAAGTAAATGAACACACAATAAAAGCTGGTTGAAATAAAGCCATGCTTAAATAAACAATTAATAAATGAACACACCATAAAAGCTGGTTGAAATAAAGCCATGCTTTAATAAACAGTAAGTAAATGAACACACCATAAAAGCTGGTTGAAATAAAGCCATGCTTAAATAAACAATTAATAAATGAACACACCATAAAAGCTGGTTGAAATAAAGCCATGCTTAAATAAACAATTAATAAATGAACACACCATAAAAGCTGGTTGAAATAAAGCCATGCTTTAATAAACAGTAAGTAAATGAACACACCATAAAAGCTGGTTGAAATAAAGCCATGCTTTTTATAAATTAAATAATTTATTACAATTACAGTGTAATTAATGTAGTATTACCAACTTTTTAAATCGTTTACTGTTAAATTTCACTTTGTTTTGTTATTTTCTATGTAGCTTTGGACAAGCATCTGCTATATATCATAACCATAACCATGAGTGAATGTTTATTGGCTTGTTCTATTTGTATGTCCCGCCCTACCAAAACCTCGCAATGTTTCATTGGCCTGTTCTACTAAATTCTGCTCTGATTGGATTTTGGATTTTGGAAGTTCACGGACGCACTCCCGGTCATTCATTTCATTCATTCAGCAAGGAAAGAAGTTTCACTGCACGTAAGTTATGTCTTTTTGTCTTCATAACAGCAATTACAATCAGTATTAAAACAGCTTAATATTCTGCAAAGTTTAAACAAACTTTATATTGCGATTAGCATGTCATTACCATTTAAATGACTTTAATGTATCTGTCAAATCGTGACAAGAAAAAAAGCGAAATATGCATAAAACTAAGATCTGAAAACGGTCTTTGTAAAAAAAACGGTCTTTGTAAGCTGTGATATAAATGTTGTAACGAAATTCGAAGCTTAAATACACACATTTTATGTTTAAAGTGTAACCGCAATCGTTTCCAATAGGAATGAATGGAAAACACAGCCTCCTAACGAGACGTGTACAGTTCGGAATAAACCATAAAACTATAATCGGACGACGTTTTTAACTTTCTTAGACCCTTGGGTAGCTGTGATATAAATGCTGTAACGAAATTCGAAGTGTAAATCTGTGTATTTTGTGATTAAAACGCAACCGCTATGTTCCTTTGGCGGTATGTTAAGTTAACGTTAATGGGTGGGGGGGCAGGGCAATAGGTCACTGTCCAGCTACTGTAAAACCTAATGGTCTGATATCGTAATATTATCATTGACATTGAAAGTATTATCCCAACACCCCTAATGGGCTGATATCCTGACATTAACATTGATATTAACAGTATTATCCCAACACCCCAGGGGAGGCAAACAGGTAATGTGTATTAAAAGTACAATTGTGAAGTCAGTGAAGTGTTTTGTTTCTTCTTATCTTTCAGACAATGTCTTTCCACCCCGTGTTTCGCTTTGAGCCCTCGTCCTCTGAGCTCACCCTTCGGCCCTCTGCAGCCGCTGAAATTTTTGTCAAGCAGGGCTCTGCCAGTGGCGGGCAGGTGAAGAGGGCCGATGTGGTTCGAGCCGAGGCGAGGGCAAGAGCCTGGGCGAAACACGGGGACCTCAGCGAGCAAGCGGTGCTGGCCGAAAGTGAGCTCCAGATCGGCCAGCACCGCGGCCAAACCTTCCAGTGGCTGCTGAGCAACAACGTGGGGTTCGCCGTCAAGATCTTGGCGTCCCACCAGAAGGAGAGAGAGGGAGGGGACACCACAACTACGCCCCAGATGCTCAACAAGGACGCCCTTGCCTCCTACGCCGGGTTGTACCCACCCATGGTGACGGCCGTCGCCAGGCGTAGGTTGTGCGAGGGCTCCTTGTCTGCAGGGGCGGGGCTGGGCGACACGCTGGTGGGGTTTGGTGCGCACAGCCATCGCACCTTAAAGTCCCTGTATGACGCGCGGGACCAAGAGAGTCGAACGTAAGTAGTGTGTGTGTTGATTTTGATTGTTGTGTTGTTGTGTGTGTTGATTGTGTGTGTGTGTGTGTGTGTGTGTTTTTGCTGATTTTGTGTGTTTTCCCCCCTTTGCTCTGTTACAGCTACGTGGCATGGATACGCAAGCAGAAGGTGGGAGCTCGGTCCAGGATGGAGGCCCTGAAAATGTATGTGCTGGCTCGGGACAAGGAGCCCAAGACCGCACCTGAGCCAGCACATGTCCTCCCACCACCAGGTAACAGCACCGTCTACAAAACAGCCTGTGAGGTGCTTTTCACAACACACCAGTGCTTCATCATGTTATTCTTTGCCTCCAGGCGCCTCCTCCTCGGACCCGAGCGACACTGAACTGCTTGCTGCCGCCTTCGAGGTCGACTCTCTCCCTCCCCGTAAGTATACATTTTATTGTAAATACACTTGTAATGCATGTGTAATGCAAGTACTAATGCTGATATGTGTTGTCAGGCACGTACAGGGACGCCCCACCAGCCGCCCCACCAGCCGTGGTCCCCTCTTCCTCTCTCTCCTCCTCTCAGCAGCCACTGGAAGGACCAGGAGTGGTGGCTCTTCAGCAGACTGCCTCCGGCAAAGAGGTATGTATGATGTGTGTATGTATATTGTGAGGGTGTGTGATGTGTGTGTTTGTGTGTGTTTGTCTGCTGCACATTCAGCTCACTAACTGTGTGTCTCTGCTGTCTGCTGTGTGTGTTTCAGCTGCTTCCCCTCAGCTGGAGGCAGACGCTGCCTGAAGAGCAGCAGGAGTGGGTGGGCCGGGCGCTGTTCCGGAGGGCAGCCGATGGGAAGGTTGCCCTCACGACACAGCTGAAGCTGTGGTGGTATCCACCAGGCGCCCGGCCCCTCTACACGCAGCCCCCCGCCACAGCCCACGCCTTCTTCCAGCGCCCATTCTTTCTGTGGATGCCCTACAGGATGTGGGCATACCACCTGACGTGCCCTGCCTGTGGGCGCAAACTAATGGGCGCTGGACTATACAGGACCGTCCGGAGGGTCCTGGACAGGAGTGGGTGGTACCACATGGGTACAGAGTACCTTCAGTGCCCCTCCTGTCACAAGAAGGTCGCGGGCTGGTCGCAGGACATCTTGGAGCAGCTGGACATCGCGCATCGCGAACAATTTCCAGCTGTTCTGACGTACAAGTATGTCACTTTAAGTCATTTAACATTCACTCAACATGCTTTTTTTTCTGTTGATTGTTCTCTGTACTTAACTATATTTGTCTGTATTCTCTGTGTTCTGTTTCCATCACAGGTTGTCCTGCGACAGAGCGGTGATTGGGCTGCTAAAGGAGCGCACCTTGGGCAACGGTGTGGCTCGCCTCCGCGCCTCCCTGGTGGAGCAGCACACCAGGGAGTGGATGGCGCGGTCGATCCAATATCTTTCCGTGCTCCGCAAGCTGAGGGCACCTGGAGCGGCACCACAGGAGGTGTCGCTCCCGGACATCATCAAGGTGCCCGGACTCACCTGGCTCGGCGGGGTCTACGTCCGTGAAGCCATGACCAGGCTGGACGAGACCAGGGCCAGAGTGACGTCCATTTTTGGCGATCTTCTTAAGATGGACTCCACGAAGAAGGTGAGATTTCTCTCTCCACTGTGCCGTTACCTTGTATAATGTTACTGTGGTGTGCCGTGTGTCTAACTGTGTGTTTGCGCTGTGTCTTGCAGATCGCCAATAAGCTTGCGGGCGGTGCCGCTGGCTCGGCCGCCTGGGTAACCAATGTTGGCAACGAGTACGGGCAGGTACTCGTGTCCGTCCTCACTGCAGCCGAGGGGGACGGACTGACCAACATGGCGGCCGGCCTGATGGAGCGGTACCGCAAAGCCGGAAAGGCCCCTCCAAAGGTCATGTACGTTGACCGGGACTGCTGTGTCACCGTGGGAACATCGGCAGTGCACAAGATGTACCACGAGTGGCACGAGCTGGTGGTCAGGCTTGACGTGTGGCACCTCATGCGACGCTTCGCGAGGGGTGTCACCACAGACAGCCACCAGCTCTATGGCCTCTTCATGGCGAGGCTATCCTTCGCCATTTTCGAGTGGGACGACGAGGACGTCGCCCGCTTGAGAGAGGCCAAGCAGTCCGTGGAGGGGCGGGACGCCCACATCAAACTGTCAGCCAAGGAGCTCGCTCGCCATTGTCGCCGCCGTACGAGGGGTGCGGCGGAGACAGAGCGGCTCCTCCGGGAGGTGCTGGACACTTTCTCGGGGCTGACGGACACCATGGGCGTCCCATTGATCGACCGCGCCCGCATGGAGGAGATCTGGAGCACGCAGCGCCGCCACCTCGACTGCATCCAGGACCCAGAGGGGGTGGAGCTGTACACCAAGACGGGTGAGGTCACCAAGGGTGGTGTGAGGCTCCCCGTCTTCAGGTGTGCACGAGGCTCCACTTCCCTGGAGTCCTTCCACCTGCACCAGTGCCGCTTCATACCAGGTAAATCTTTTTTCACCACATTTACATGTGTTGTTGTTGTTTTGTGTTTTTGCTTTTCACTAACTCTTTGCTCTCTCCCCCCCATGTTTTTTTTTATGTTTTCCAGGTACAACTGCAAGTGATGTCCACTTTCAGGTGTACCTGCTGGAGGGCCTGGTGCGGTGGAACGAGGACCGCGGCAGAGCGGCAGTCGAGGGAGGACAACGTGCGGCGCTGCGTTGCTACAGTGCCCAACTGCAGCACAGCTTCAACCAGCTGGCCCAGGAGTTCAAGGGGGTCACGCTGGTTGAATCCTACACGGAGCCCAGGGAGTACACAGGTACAGAGAGATCAGCGACAGACAGTGTTTGCTGCTGCTGCTGTCTTGTGGCATCTGCTAATGTGTGCGTGTGTCTTTCCCTCCCTCTCTCTCTCTCTCTCTCTCTCTCTCTCTCTGCAGGGGAACTCTTAGGGGTGGAGTACCTGTACTCCCAGACAAACGCTGTGCTGCAGGATCTGGGGGATCCCGACGCTCCGGATGGGACAGACGAGGCCGAGGAGGAGGACGGCACTGACACTGATGAGGGCTTCCAGGAAGAGGAGGAGGAGGAGGAGCCAGAGGAGATCAGTCTCCTCGCCTACCACAGCGCTCTCCTCCAGGAGCCCCACAGAGTCGGAGAGGCCTCGTCATCCCAGTCGGGACCCCCCCACCCACCCCACCCACCCCCCGGCGACGACAGGATGGAGGTGCAGCCGGTTGAGGAGGAGGAGGAAGTGAGTGCACAGCTGCCTTCTAACATTTCATATTCCGAGGTTGTATGCTTGCTGTGTTTGCTCATGTGCTGTGTCTTGTGTGTTGTGCTTTCTTTCAGGACGTCGTTGGGCCAGACGGTCACCTCGGCTACCATCACGTGGTGGCCCTGGCCCATGCCCTCGTGGAGCTGCGTCACCACGCCTTCGTCACACAGCGTCAATCCAGAGAGGTGGTCGCTCTCTGGGACAAGCTGGCGGACCGTGACAAGGCGTCGGTGACCTTCCCCCCCCGCCACCAGGACAAGCTGGTCAAAGGCCGCTTTAAGACCAGCAACAGGCACGCTCACACGCCAGGGGTGGACAGTGTGAAGCGGTAAGCAGTCACTGCATTAATAATTTAGTTTTTTTAGAGCCTGCTATAGTCAGTCACTAACACTTTCCCTCTCCCGCTCTCCAGTGTCGTCCTGGGTCAGGGGGCGGGAGCGGCACAGTCTCCTAAAGCCAGCAGGCTTGTCGAAGCCATCATGCTGGAGCTGTGCCGCGTACACAGCCACGAGGGTACGACGCTCGCCGGGGTCCGCATCAACCGCTGGGGTGCCGTCATGAGGGACTATAAGCAGATCCAGGACAACGTGGTCAACTGTCCTGCCCTCATGGCGAGCACCCGGATCCAGTTGTTTGATGTAAATCAGCGGACCCTGTCGATGTGGTAAGTCAAGCACTGATGTTGATAATGATTTATAGCTTTGTTGTGATTAATAATGTCTTTTTTTCTGCCTTTTTTTTTATTTCTTGTAAGGCACAACCAGAGGAGCAAGGCGATGATGCGGGACACCATCGCCATCGCAGTCCCAGGGCCCAGCGCTCCCCAGACTGCAGCGGAGCCCCTGCCTGCCCCACGGACTCTGCTGCAGCAGCCCCAACAGCCAGACCAGCCCCTCCAGCACCGCCTGCCCGCGGACGCCTCTGGTCTGGCTGCCACCATCCGGGGGCCGCTGGCCCCTGAGCTGTATGACATCATCGCCGCCCTCCAAAGTGCCACATCCTCCTCCTCCTCAGCCATGGACACCACCCCGTCCGCCATGGACACCACCCCGTCCGCCAGTGACACGCAGGCTCCCTCGTCCAGCATCGCCGCAGCCACTGCTCCAGCCGCCGCTCCAGCAATCGCCATCGCTGGAGCCATCCCCCGCTCTACTGCCTGGAGGCACAAGGTCCAGGCAGAGCAGGAGCGTCGTGCCCGGGAGGAAGGGCTCTTCCTCAAGCCCTTCAAAAAGGTCTCCCGATTTCAGTGCAGGCGCTGTGGCCAGCCGAAGACCCGGGAGTATGGCCACAGCCGCTACAAACGGGAGACCTTTTGCGCCCGGGCCGACGGGGGAACAGTGGCTCCAAGAACTAAAGCGGCGAGAGCGCGAGGGGCCACTCCCACCACCCTGACATGTATATAGTCTGTTATATAGTTTTTATTATTTTAATAAATCATTTTATTGTTCTTAAACCAAACTTCTCCTCTTTATTTATATTTTATGGCTTTAAGTCAGTTACAACATAACTTTACTGCTACTGCAGCCACACTCTTCACACTTACACACTTCACACTTGGCCTCTTTTGTCTCTCGCGATGGCCGTCCAGGCCTTTTGTCCATCATGATGGCCCATCAAGCTAAAACAATAAGGCAGAGTAGCCACACGCCAGACGGTCTCCCAGAGGTGTGTCCAGCTCCCTTCACTGACAAAGTACAAATACAGGTGCAACATTTCTTTTAACCACACTGAGACAATATGAAGGCAACGCAGAAGACCAAGAACCGTGAGCCTGAACCAGAGGATGTGGAGCTGGAGCCAGAGGGTGTGGAGCTGGAGCCAGAGGGTGTGTATCAATCTCGTTAAATTGTTTTAATCTGTGTGTACCAGTGTGTGCATCCATTTAATTTTACCTAGACTAAAAGAGTAATTTATTACCTGTGTTTAGTGAGTGACAGCTTCAATGCTGCCACCGCCGCTGCTGCTCCAGCCAAAAAGAAGAGGAGGCCTCCAACATGCAGGGTATGTGGGTTGGAGAGGACCGCGAAGAACGGTCACACCAAGTTCCAGGGCACTCCCTACTGCCAGCTTGGGGAGGGCCCTGGAGCTAAGACGCCGGTGGAGTGGCGGCGACAGCAGAGGGCGGCCGTAGCGGTGGACTTGGCATCCAAGCCGGGGATGCCACACAGAGTCACCATAAGCCGCTGGAGGAGCAGGATGTGGAAGGACAAGAGGGTGCGGCAGGAGGAGATGGGGAAGACCCAAAGCCAGCCAGGGGACCCCTGTAATATGTGTGGCAATGAGAGGACACTGGATGAAGGGCATGCGTATTTCAAGGGGCAATTTTACTGCGAGCTGGAGGGGGGCCCTGGGTCACTCACAGCTCGTGAGTGGATCGCGGCTCAGCGCACCCCAGATGAGGCAAAGAAAGTTCCGAGAACCACGCTGTGGAACCTCAAAAAAAGGATGGAGAGGCAGGCTGCCAGCTCTTCTTCCCATGGCCCTTCCTCCCCTGCGTCTCCTTCCCCTGGGCCTTCCAGGAGGAAGCCAAGGCGCATTTCCACCAGCTCTTCCTCCCCTGGCCCTTCCTCCCCTGCACCTCCTTCCACTAGCTCCCCTTCCTCTGCGCCTCCTTCCCCTGGGCCTTCCAGGAGGAAGCCAAGGCGCATTTCCACCAGCTCTTCCTCCCCTGCGCCTCCTTCCACTAGCTCCCCTTCCTCTGCGCCTCGTTCCACTGGGCCTCCCAGGAGGAAGCACAAGCCACACAAGCCCCACAAGCTGCGTATTTGCCAGCGGTGCCTCCAGCCGGCACAAAAAGACTTTGGCCACAGTCGGTTAGGTGGGAGGAACTTCTGTGCCCTATACGCAGGTAAAAGTGTGGAGCTGTGGCTTGCTGAGAAGAGGGACCTGAGAAAAACACTCTTGTAAATATGTAAATACTCTTTTTTTTTATAGTCAATAGTTTTTTATATATTAATTTCTAGTTACAGTCTTACTGTTTGTGTTTTTATTGTTTGTATGCTACAAATTAATTAAATTAATTGCCTAAAGACTATCTCTTCACTTTATGTGGAAGAAAACAACATAAAAGCTGGTTGAAATAAAGCCATGCTTTAATATACAATCAATAAATGAACACACTATAAAAGCTGGTTGAAATAAAGCCATGTTTAAATAAACAATTAATACATTAACACACCATAAAAGATGGTTGAAATAAAGCCTTTGTCACAATTACAGTTTAATTGAAATATGTGGGTTTTGAAACAAATAGACAAATGGCATAAAAAGCATGTTCATAAATGCTTTGATGGGAGAAATCAACACTGGCCCTTTAACCGGTCGTCTGTGTACCCTGACGTAACCTTTGATTGACACGCTTGTCTTATTTGTCTCATTTGTATGGCCGCAAACAGCCTTGCGTCCCATTTTTCACTACATTTATTCGGGATAAATACTTAGAGGGCATTGTTTAATCCAAAATTAGGCAGGGCTGCGGGGCTAGGTCTAGGAAAGCGGTAGGCAGGCGGCCGTGCGCTCCCGGGCACGGGACGGCGGCTTACGCCGCCGTCGGGGCCAACATCGCAGAACCGTAAGTTTCCTTTGCGCTTCCGGGATCGGCTTCTGCTCCTTACCCGTGTCTTATCTGTGTCTCATTTGTCTGGCCCGTCATTGGCTTGTCTTATTTGCATGTCCCGCCTTTACAACAAACCTTGCATGTTTTCATTGGCTTGTTCTATTACATTCTGGTCCGTGATTGGCTGAATTCCCAGCGCGGAGTTTTGAGTTGAAGTTCAGCGTAGGTCTCTCCCGCTCTAGTCACTCTACTTTTCACGGCTCGCAGGAAAAGTACCTTATCTCTAAACAACACGTAAGTTATGTTTTTTGACTGTGGTCGAACAACTTTAGCAGTGATGTAAATGCTGTGGCGAAATTCCAAGTGTAAATATACCAGTTTGATGTTTGAAATGTAACCGCTATTTCCATAAGAATGCATTGAGATGAATGGGCACAGATTGTGTAGTCTCCTAACGACACCTCTCAAATTCGGAATAATGCATAATATTAAAATCTGAAAACGTAGTTATCTTCGTAAGAGCCTTGGGTAGCTGTGATATAAATGCTGTAACGAAATTCGAAGCGTACATATACAAATTGTATGTTTAAACTGTAACCGCGATCGTTTCCCATAGGAATGAATGGAAAACACAGCCTCCTAACAAGACCTCTCACATTCGGAATAATGCATAATATTAAAATCTGAAGACGTAATTATCTTCCTAAGACCTTTGGGTAGCTGTGATGTAAATGCTGTGGCGAAATTCCAAGTGTAAATATACCAGTTTGATGTTTGAAGTGTAACTGCTATTTCCATAAGAATGCATTGAGATGAATGGGCACAGATTGTGTAGTCTCCTAACGACACCTCTCAAATTCGGAATAATGCATAATATTAAAATCTGAAAACGTAGTTATCTTCGTAAGAGCCTTGGGTAGCTGTGATATAAATGCTGTAACGAAATTCGAAGCGTAAATATACAAATTGTATGTTTAAACTGTAACCGCGATCGTTTCCCATAGGAATGAATGGAAAACACAGCCTCCTAACAAGACCTCTCACATTCGGAATAATGCATAATAATAAAATCTGAAGACGTAATTATCTTCCTAAGACCTTTGGGTAGCTGTGATGTAAATGCTGTGGCGAAATTCCAAGTGTAAATCTGTGTATTTTGTGTGTTTGTGTGTGTGGCAGTATGTTATGCTAAGTTAACGTTAATGGGTGGGGGGAGGGCAATAGGTCACTGTCCAGCTATTGTAAAAGCTAATGGTGGTGTGATATCCTGACATTATTATATTAACAGTGTTATCCCAACACCCCAGGTGAGGCAAACAGGTAATGTGTATTAACAGTGCAATTAGTCAGTGCAGTGTATTACAATGTTTTGTTTCTTTTTGTCTTTCAGAAAATGTCAGGTGATCAGGTGGTGCCCTCTGGCTCCCAGTCTATGGAAGAGCTGGGCACCACGGTGGTGGGGTTTGGTGCATATTCGCACCACACCTTTAGGTCCCTGTACAACCTGCAGGACGAAGAGAGTCGAATGTAAGTACTAGTGTGTGTGTGTGTGTGTGTGTGTGTGTGTGTGTGTGTGTGTGTGTTTGTTTGTTTGTTTTGTTGATTTAATGTATGTGTTTGTGTGTGTTTTTTCCCCCTTTGCTTTTTTACAGCTATCTGGATTGGGTACGACAGCTGACGGTGATAGCGGAGTCCAGAATAGGCCGTCTGAGGAGTTATGTGCTGACCCGGGACAAGGAGCTAGGTGCCTCCTCCTCGGATCCACCACCTGACGCTGTAGTGCCTGAGTGCTGAGGTCAACTCTCCCCGTAAGTATACATGTTGATGTGAATACACTTGTAATGCATGTGTACTACACCGTGCTAACGCTGATATGTGTTGTCAGGCACGTACAGGGGCGCCCCACCAGCCGTGGCCCTCTCTTTCTCCTCTTTCTCTCTCCTCCTCCACTTTTGTATATATTTGTGTATATAGTTTTTTAAAATTGTTTTTAATAAAAATAAATATTGTTTAGTTGCCTAAAGACTCTGTCTGTTTCTGTGGAGGACAAAAAACACCATAAAAGCAGGTTGAAATAAGCAATAAGTAAATGAACACACAATAAAAGCTGGTTGAAATAAAGCCATGCTTAAATAAACAATTAATAAATGAACACACCATAAAAGCTGGTTGAAATAAAGCCATGCTTTAATAAACAGTAAGTAAATGAACACACCATAAAAGCTGGTTGAAATAAAGCCATGCTTAAATAAACAATTAATAAATGAACACACCATAAAAGCTGGTTGAAATAAAGCCATGCTTAAATAAACAATTAATAAATGAACACACCATAAAAGCTGGTTGAAATAAAGCCATGCTTTAATAAACAGTAAGTAAATGAACACACCATAAAAGCTGGTTGAAATAAAGCCATGCTTTTTATAAATTAAATAATTTATTACAATTACAGTGTAATTAATGTAGTATTACCAACTTTTTAAATCGTTTACTGTTAAATTTCACTTTGTTTTGTTATTTTCTATGTAGCTTTGGACAAGCATCTGCTATATATCATAACCATAACCATGAGTGAATGTTTATTGGCTTGTTCTATTTGTATGTCCCGCCCTACCAAAACCTCGCAATGTTTCATTGGCCTGTTCTACTAAATTCTGCTCTGATTGGATTTTGGATTTTGGAAGTTCACGGACGCACTCCCGGTCATTCATTTCATTCATTCAGCAAGGAAAGAAGTTTCACTGCACGTAAGTTATGTCTTTTTGTCTTCATAACAGCAATTACAATCAGTATTAAAACAGCTTAATATTCTGCAAAGTTTAAACAAACTTTATATTGCGATTAGCATGTCATTACCATTTAAATGACTTTAATGTATCTGTCAAATCGTGACAAGAAAAAAAGCGAAATATGCATAAAACTAAGATCTGAAAACGGTCTTTGTAAAAAAAACGGTCTTTGTAAGCTGTGATATAAATGTTGTAACGAAATTCGAAGCTTAAATACACACATTTTATGTTTAAAGTGTAACCGCAATCGTTTCCAATAGGAATGAATGGAAAACACAGCCTCCTAACGAGACGTGTACAGTTCGGAATAAACCATAAAACTATAATCGGACGACGTTTTTAACTTTCTTAGACCCTTGGGTAGCTGTGATATAAATGCTGTAACGAAATTCGAAGTGTAAATCTGTGTATTTTGTGATTAAAACGCAACCGCTATGTTCCTTTGGCGGTATGTTAAGTTAACGTTAATGGGTGGGGGGGCAGGGCAATAGGTCACTGTCCAGCTACTGTAAAACCTAATGGTCTGATATCGTAATATTATCATTGACATTGAAAGTATTATCCCAACACCCCTAATGGGCTGATATCCTGACATTAACATTGATATTAACAGTATTATCCCAACACCCCAGGGGAGGCAAACAGGTAATGTGTATTAAAAGTACAATTGTGAAGTCAGTGAAGTGTTTTGTTTCTTCTTATCTTTCAGACAATGTCTTTCCACCCCGTGTTTCGCTTTGAGCCCTCGTCCTCTGAGCTCACCCTTCGGCCCTCTGCAGCCGCTGAAATTTTTGTCAAGCAGGGCTCTGCCAGTGGCGGGCAGGTGAAGAGGGCCGATGTGGTTCGAGCCGAGGCGAGGGCAAGAGCCTGGGCGAAACACGGGGACCTCAGCGAGCAAGCGGTGCTGGCCGAAAGTGAGCTCCAGATCGGCCAGCACCGCGGCCAAACCTTCCAGTGGCTGCTGAGCAACAACGTGGGGTTCGCCGTCAAGATCTTGGCGTCCCACCAGAAGGAGAGAGAGGGAGGGGACACCACAACTACGCCCCAGATGCTCAACAAGGACGCCCTTGCCTCCTACGCCGGGTTGTACCCACCCATGGTGACGGCCGTCGCCAGGCGTAGGTTGTGCGAGGGCTCCTTGTCTGCAGGGGCGGGGCTGGGCGACACGCTGGTGGGGTTTGGTGCGCACAGCCATCGCACCTTAAAGTCCCTGTATGACGCGCGGGACCAAGAGAGTCGAACGTAAGTAGTGTGTGTGTTGATTTTGATTGTTGTGTTGTTGTGTGTGTTGATTGTGTGTGTGTGTGTGTGTGTGTGTTTTTGCTGATTTTGTGTGTTTTCCCCCCTTTGCTCTGTTACAGCTACGTGGCATGGATACGCAAGCAGAAGGTGGGAGCTCGGTCCAGGATGGAGGCCCTGAAAATGTATGTGCTGGCTCGGGACAAGGAGCCCAAGACCGCACCTGAGCCAGCACATGTCCTCCCACCACCAGGTAACAGCACCGTCTACAAAACAGCCTGTGAGGTGCTTTTCACAACACACCAGTGCTTCATCATGTTATTCTTTGCCTCCAGGCGCCTCCTCCTCGGACCCGAGCGACACTGAACTGCTTGCTGCCGCCTTCGAGGTCGACTCTCTCCCTCCCCGTAAGTATACATTTTATTGTAAATACACTTGTAATGCATGTGTAATGCAAGTACTAATGCTGATATGTGTTGTCAGGCACGTACAGGGACGCCCCACCAGCCGCCCCACCAGCCGTGGTCCCCTCTTCCTCTCTCTCCTCCTCTCAGCAGCCACTGGAAGGACCAGGAGTGGTGGCTCTTCAGCAGACTGCCTCCGGCAAAGAGGTATGTATGATGTGTGTATGTATATTGTGAGGGTGTGTGATGTGTGTGTTTGTGTGTGTTTGTCTGCTGCACATTCAGCTCACTAACTGTGTGTCTCTGCTGTCTGCTGTGTGTGTTTCAGCTGCTTCCCCTCAGCTGGAGGCAGACGCTGCCTGAAGAGCAGCAGGAGTGGGTGGGCCGGGCGCTGTTCCGGAGGGCAGCCGATGGGAAGGTTGCCCTCACGACACAGCTGAAGCTGTGGTGGTATCCACCAGGCGCCCGGCCCCTCTACACGCAGCCCCCCGCCACAGCCCACGCCTTCTTCCAGCGCCCATTCTTTCTGTGGATGCCCTACAGGATGTGGGCATACCACCTGACGTGCCCTGCCTGTGGGCGCAAACTAATGGGCGCTGGACTATACAGGACCGTCCGGAGGGTCCTGGACAGGAGTGGGTGGTACCACATGGGTACAGAGTACCTTCAGTGCCCCTCCTGTCACAAGAAGGTCGCGGGCTGGTCGCAGGACATCTTGGAGCAGCTGGACATCGCGCATCGCGAACAATTTCCAGCTGTTCTGACGTACAAGTATGTCACTTTAAGTCATTTAACATTCACTCAACATGCTTTTTTTTCTGTTGATTGTTCTCTGTACTTAACTATATTTGTCTGTATTCTCTGTGTTCTGTTTCCATCACAGGTTGTCCTGCGACAGAGCGGTGATTGGGCTGCTAAAGGAGCGCACCTTGGGCAACGGTGTGGCTCGCCTCCGCGCCTCCCTGGTGGAGCAGCACACCAGGGAGTGGATGGCGCGGTCGATCCAATATCTTTCCGTGCTCCGCAAGCTGAGGGCACCTGGAGCGGCACCACAGGAGGTGTCGCTCCCGGACATCATCAAGGTGCCCGGACTCACCTGGCTCGGCGGGGTCTACGTCCGTGAAGCCATGACCAGGCTGGACGAGACCAGGGCCAGAGTGACGTCCATTTTTGGCGATCTTCTTAAGATGGACTCCACGAAGAAGGTGAGATTTCTCTCTCCACTGTGCCGTTACCTTGTATAATGTTACTGTGGTGTGCCGTGTGTCTAACTGTGTGTTTGCGCTGTGTCTTGCAGATCGCCAATAAGCTTGCGGGCGGTGCCGCTGGCTCGGCCGCCTGGGTAACCAATGTTGGCAACGAGTACGGGCAGGTACTCGTGTCCGTCCTCACTGCAGCCGAGGGGGACGGACTGACCAACATGGCGGCCGGCCTGATGGAGCGGTACCGCAAAGCCGGAAAGGCCCCTCCAAAGGTCATGTACGTTGACCGGGACTGCTGTGTCACCGTGGGAACATCGGCAGTGCACAAGATGTACCACGAGTGGCACGAGCTGGTGGTCAGGCTTGACGTGTGGCACCTCATGCGACGCTTCGCGAGGGGTGTCACCACAGACAGCCACCAGCTCTATGGCCTCTTCATGGCGAGGCTATCCTTCGCCATTTTCGAGTGGGACGACGAGGACGTCGCCCGCTTGAGAGAGGCCAAGCAGTCCGTGGAGGGGCGGGACGCCCACATCAAACTGTCAGCCAAGGAGCTCGCTCGCCATTGTCGCCGCCGTACGAGGGGTGCGGCGGAGACAGAGCGGCTCCTCCGGGAGGTGCTGGACACTTTCTCGGGGCTGACGGACACCATGGGCGTCCCATTGATCGACCGCGCCCGCATGGAGGAGATCTGGAGCACGCAGCGCCGCCACCTCGACTGCATCCAGGACCCAGAGGGGGTGGAGCTGTACACCAAGACGGGTGAGGTCACCAAGGGTGGTGTGAGGCTCCCCGTCTTCAGGTGTGCACGAGGCTCCACTTCCCTGGAGTCCTTCCACCTGCACCAGTGCCGCTTCATACCAGGTAAATCTTTTTTCACCACATTTACATGTGTTGTTGTTGTTTTGTGTTTTTGCTTTTCACTAACTCTTTGCTCTCTCCCCCCCATGTTTTTTTTTATGTTTTCCAGGTACAACTGCAAGTGATGTCCACTTTCAGGTGTACCTGCTGGAGGGCCTGGTGCGGTGGAACGAGGACCGCGGCAGAGCGGCAGTCGAGGGAGGACAACGTGCGGCGCTGCGTTGCTACAGTGCCCAACTGCAGCACAGCTTCAACCAGCTGGCCCAGGAGTTCAAGGGGGTCACGCTGGTTGAATCCTACACGGAGCCCAGGGAGTACACAGGTACAGAGAGATCAGCGACAGACAGTGTTTGCTGCTGCTGCTGTCTTGTGGCATCTGCTAATGTGTGCGTGTGTCTTTCCCTCCCTCTCTCTCTCTCTCTCTCTCTCTCTCTCTCTGCAGGGGAACTCTTAGGGGTGGAGTACCTGTACTCCCAGACAAACGCTGTGCTGCAGGATCTGGGGGATCCCGACGCTCCGGATGGGACAGACGAGGCCGAGGAGGAGGACGGCACTGACACTGATGAGGGCTTCCAGGAAGAGGAGGAGGAGGAGGAGCCAGAGGAGATCAGTCTCCTCGCCTACCACAGCGCTCTCCTCCAGGAGCCCCACAGAGTCGGAGAGGCCTCGTCATCCCAGTCGGGACCCCCCCACCCACCCCACCCACCCCCCGGCGACGACAGGATGGAGGTGCAGCCGGTTGAGGAGGAGGAGGAAGTGAGTGCACAGCTGCCTTCTAACATTTCATATTCCGAGGTTGTATGCTTGCTGTGTTTGCTCATGTGCTGTGTCTTGTGTGTTGTGCTTTCTTTCAGGACGTCGTTGGGCCAGACGGTCACCTCGGCTACCATCACGTGGTGGCCCTGGCCCATGCCCTCGTGGAGCTGCGTCACCACGCCTTCGTCACACAGCGTCAATCCAGAGAGGTGGTCGCTCTCTGGGACAAGCTGGCGGACCGTGACAAGGCGTCGGTGACCTTCCCCCCCCGCCACCAGGACAAGCTGGTCAAAGGCCGCTTTAAGACCAGCAACAGGCACGCTCACACGCCAGGGGTGGACAGTGTGAAGCGGTAAGCAGTCACTGCATTAATAATTTAGTTTTTTTAGAGCCTGCTATAGTCAGTCACTAACACTTTCCCTCTCCCGCTCTCCAGTGTCGTCCTGGGTCAGGGGGCGGGAGCGGCACAGTCTCCTAAAGCCAGCAGGCTTGTCGAAGCCATCATGCTGGAGCTGTGCCGCGTACACAGCCACGAGGGTACGACGCTCGCCGGGGTCCGCATCAACCGCTGGGGTGCCGTCATGAGGGACTATAAGCAGATCCAGGACAACGTGGTCAACTGTCCTGCCCTCATGGCGAGCACCCGGATCCAGTTGTTTGATGTAAATCAGCGGACCCTGTCGATGTGGTAAGTCAAGCACTGATGTTGATAATGATTTATAGCTTTGTTGTGATTAATAATGTCTTTTTTTCTGCCTTTTTTTTTATTTCTTGTAAGGCACAACCAGAGGAGCAAGGCGATGATGCGGGACACCATCGCCATCGCAGTCCCAGGGCCCAGCGCTCCCCAGACTGCAGCGGAGCCCCTGCCTGCCCCACGGACTCTGCTGCAGCAGCCCCAACAGCCAGACCAGCCCCTCCAGCACCGCCTGCCCGCGGACGCCTCTGGTCTGGCTGCCACCATCCGGGGGCCGCTGGCCCCTGAGCTGTATGACATCATCGCCGCCCTCCAAAGTGCCACATCCTCCTCCTCCTCAGCCATGGACACCACCCCGTCCGCCATGGACACCACCCCGTCCGCCAGTGACACGCAGGCTCCCTCGTCCAGCATCGCCGCAGCCACTGCTCCAGCCGCCGCTCCAGCAATCGCCATCGCTGGAGCCATCCCCCGCTCTACTGCCTGGAGGCACAAGGTCCAGGCAGAGCAGGAGCGTCGTGCCCGGGAGGAAGGGCTCTTCCTCAAGCCCTTCAAAAAGGTCTCCCGATTTCAGTGCAGGCGCTGTGGCCAGCCGAAGACCCGGGAGTATGGCCACAGCCGCTACAAACGGGAGACCTTTTGCGCCCGGGCCGACGGGGGAACAGTGGCTCCAAGAACTAAAGCGGCGAGAGCGCGAGGGGCCACTCCCACCACCCTGACATGTATATAGTCTGTTATATAGTTTTTATTATTTTAATAAATCATTTTATTGTTCTTAAACCAAACTTCTCCTCTTTATTTATATTTTATGGCTTTAAGTCAGTTACAACATAACTTTACTGCTACTGCAGCCACACTCTTCACACTTACACACTTCACACTTGGCCTCTTTTGTCTCTCGCGATGGCCGTCCAGGCCTTTTGTCCATCATGATGGCCCATCAAGCTAAAACAATAAGGCAGAGTAGCCACACGCCAGACGGTCTCCCAGAGGTGTGTCCAGCTCCCTTCACTGACAAAGTACAAATACAGGTGCAACATTTCTTTTAACCACACTGAGACAATATGAAGGCAACGCAGAAGACCAAGAACCGTGAGCCTGAACCAGAGGATGTGGAGCTGGAGCCAGAGGGTGTGGAGCTGGAGCCAGAGGGTGTGTATCAATCTCGTTAAATTGTTTTAATCTGTGTGTACCAGTGTGTGCATCCATTTAATTTTACCTAGACTAAAAGAGTAATTTATTACCTGTGTTTAGTGAGTGACAGCTTCAATGCTGCCACCGCCGCTGCTGCTCCAGCCAAAAAGAAGAGGAGGCCTCCAACATGCAGGGTATGTGGGTTGGAGAGGACCGCGAAGAACGGTCACACCAAGTTCCAGGGCACTCCCTACTGCCAGCTTGGGGAGGGCCCTGGAGCTAAGACGCCGGTGGAGTGGCGGCGACAGCAGAGGGCGGCCGTAGCGGTGGACTTGGCATCCAAGCCGGGGATGCCACACAGAGTCACCATAAGCCGCTGGAGGAGCAGGATGTGGAAGGACAAGAGGGTGCGGCAGGAGGAGATGGGGAAGACCCAAAGCCAGCCAGGGGACCCCTGTAATATGTGTGGCAATGAGAGGACACTGGATGAAGGGCATGCGTATTTCAAGGGGCAATTTTACTGCGAGCTGGAGGGGGGCCCTGGGTCACTCACAGCTCGTGAGTGGATCGCGGCTCAGCGCACCCCAGATGAGGCAAAGAAAGTTCCGAGAACCACGCTGTGGAACCTCAAAAAAAGGATGGAGAGGCAGGCTGCCAGCTCTTCTTCCCATGGCCCTTCCTCCCCTGCGTCTCCTTCCCCTGGGCCTTCCAGGAGGAAGCCAAGGCGCATTTCCACCAGCTCTTCCTCCCCTGGCCCTTCCTCCCCTGCACCTCCTTCCACTAGCTCCCCTTCCTCTGCGCCTCCTTCCCCTGGGCCTTCCAGGAGGAAGCCAAGGCGCATTTCCACCAGCTCTTCCTCCCCTGCGCCTCCTTCCACTAGCTCCCCTTCCTCTGCGCCTCGTTCCACTGGGCCTCCCAGGAGGAAGCACAAGCCACACAAGCCCCACAAGCTGCGTATTTGCCAGCGGTGCCTCCAGCCGGCACAAAAAGACTTTGGCCACAGTCGGTTAGGTGGGAGGAACTTCTGTGCCCTATACGCAGGTAAAAGTGTGGAGCTGTGGCTTGCTGAGAAGAGGGACCTGAGAAAAACACTCTTGTAAATATGTAAATACTCTTTTTTTTTATAGTCAATAGTTTTTTATATATTAATTTCTAGTTACAGTCTTACTGTTTGTGTTTTTATTGTTTGTATGCTACAAATTAATTAAATTAATTGCCTAAAGACTATCTCTTCACTTTATGTGGAAGAAAACAACATAAAAGCTGGTTGAAATAAAGCCATGCTTTAATATACAATCAATAAATGAACACACTATAAAAGCTGGTTGAAATAAAGCCATGTTTAAATAAACAATTAATACATTAACACACCATAAAAGATGGTTGAAATAAAGCCTTTGTCACAATTACAGTTTAATTGAAATATGTGGGTTTTGAAACAAATAGACAAATGGCATAAAAAGCATGTTCATAAATGCTTTGATGGGAGAAATCAACACTGGCCCTTTAACCGGTCGTCTGTGTACCCTGACGTAACCTTTGATTGACACGCTTGTCTTATTTGTCTCATTTGTATGGCCGCAAACAGCCTTGCGTCCCATTTTTCACTACATTTATTCGGGATAAATACTTAGAGGGCATTGTTTAATCCAAAATTAGGCAGGGCTGCGGGGCTAGGTCTAGGAAAGCGGTAGGCAGGCGGCCGTGCGCTCCCGGGCACGGGACGGCGGCTTACGCCGCCGTCGGGGCCAACATCGCAGAACCGTAAGTTTCCTTTGCGCAGGGGCCATGCTAATCTTCTCTGTATCGTTCCAATTTTAGTATATGTGCTGCCGAAGCGAGCACAAACTAAGAACATGTTCGGGATGTTTTTAAACCCGA
>NC_055962.1:39573925-39808925 GCF_018492685.1 Alosa sapidissima | reverse complement strand
CTGGCCCTTAGAAATCCAGGGCACTTGGTCTGAAGTCTCTATGACCTTCCTATCCGGAGATATGATGAGATAAGGACATCAGCAGAGATCAGTCGATGACTGATCGGTGGTTTTTACCCCTATTCCTAACCCTAACCCTAACCCTAACCCTAACCCTAACCCTAACCCTAACCCTAACCATTCGTCCAACATATTTCCATTGGGTTTCCATTCAAACACATTTTCTTTCATAACTCTCGAACCCTACCCCTAGTGGCGAAATGGAGGGGTGCAACAGTAAGTCATTTTCAAAGATCTATCCACTCAAACAGTAAAAAAAATTTGTTAGGAAAAAAAAAAAGTTCACTACAAAGGTATGCCATTCGACTCAGAATCATCTGAAACGTACTCCTATACACTTTCTGGGGGAACTTTTTTCAAAACCCACTTTGGACTTAGAAGAATTTTTGATTTTTCCCATTCATTTCAATGGGGAAACTAAAAACGGCTATAACTTCCGAACGAAAGGTCATAGGTCAAATATTTTCTTTTCCGCCTCCCCAAAACCGGCCACGAGGAAGCCGGGGAACTTGTCCCCATGTCTCTACGACCTTCCGTTCTCGAGATATAAGGATTTTAAGTTTTATTTCCGGTTTTTAACCAACTTCCTGTTATCGGAGGAAGTCGAGGGTGGTCTCTATCGAAAGGTCTGGCCCTTAGAAATCCAGGGCACTTGGTCTGAAGTCTCTATGACCTTCCTATCCGGAGATATGATGAGATAAGGACATCAGCAGAGATCAGTCGATGACTGATCGGTGGTTTTTACCCCTATTCCTAACCCTAACCCTAACCCTAACCCTAACCCTAACCCTAACCCTAACCATTCGTCCAACATATTTCCATTGGGTTTCCATTCAAACACATTTTCTTTCATAACTCTCGAACCCTACCCCTAGTGGCGAAATGGAGGGGTGCAACAGTAAGTCATTTTCAAAGATCTATCCACTCAAACAGTAAAAAAAATTTGTTAGGAAAAAAAAAAAGTTCACTACAAAGGTATGCCATTCGACTCAGAATCATCTGAAACGTACTCCTATACACTTTCTGGGGGAACTTTTTTCAAAACCCACTTTGGACTTAGAAGAATTTTTGATTTTTCCCATTCATTTCAATGGGGAAACTAAAAACGGCTATAACTTCCGAACGAAAGGTCATAGGTCAAATATTTTCTTTTCCGCCTCCCCAAAACCGGCCACGAGGAAGCCGGGGAACTTGTCCCCATGTCTCTACGACCTTCCGTTCTCGAGATATAAGGATTTTAAGTTTTATTTCCGGTTTTTAACCAACTTCCTGTTATCGGAGGAAGTCGAGGGTGGTCTCTATCGAAAGGTCTGGCCCTTAGAAATCCAGGGCACTTGGTCTGAAGTCTCTATGACCTTCCTATCCGGAGATATGATGAGATAAGGACATCAGCAGAGATCAGTCGATGACTGATCGGTGGTTTTTACCCCTATTCCTAACCCTAACCCTAACCCTAACCCTAACCCTAACCCTAACCATTCGTCCAACATATTTCCATTGGGTTTCCATTCAAACACATTTTCTTTCATAACTCTCGAACCCTACCCCTAGTGGCGAAATGGAGGGGTGCAACAGTAAGTCATTTTCAAAGATCTATCCACTCAAACAGTAAAAAAAATTTGTTAGGAAAAAAAAAAAGTTCACTACAAAGGTATGCCATTCGACTCAGAATCATCTGAAACGTACTCCTATACACTTTCTGGGGGAACTTTTTTCAAAACCCACTTTGGACTTAGAAGAATTTTTGATTTTTCCCATTCATTTCAATGGGGAAACTAAAAACGGCTATAACTTCCGAACGAAAGGTCATAGGTCAAATATTTTCTTTTCCGCCTCCCCAAAACCGGCCACGAGGAAGCCGGGGAACTTGTCCCCATGTCTCTACGACCTTCCGTTCTCGAGATATAAGGATTTTAAGTTTTATTTCCGGTTTTTAACCAACTTCCTGTTATCGGAGGAAGTCGAGGGTGGTCTCTATCGAAAGGTCTGGCCCTTAGAAATCCAGGGCACTTGGTCTGAAGTCTCTATGACCTTCCTATCCGGAGATATGATGAGATAAGGACATCAGCAGAGATCAGTCGATGACTGATCGGTGGTTTTTACCCCTATTCCTAACCCTAACCCTAACCCTAACCCTAACCCTAACCCTAACCCTAACCATTCGTCCAACATATTTCCATTGGGTTTCCATTCAAACACATTTTCTTTCATAACTCTCGAACCCTACCCCTAGTGGCGAAATGGAGGGGTGCAACAGTAAGTCATTTTCAAAGATCTATCCACTCAAACAGTAAAAAAAATTTGTTAGGAAAAAAAAAAAGTTCACTACAAAGGTATGCCATTCGACTCAGAATCATCTGAAACGTACTCCTATACACTTTCTGGGGGAACTTTTTTCAAAACCCACTTTGGACTTAGAAGAATTTTTGATTTTTCCCATTCATTTCAATGGGGAAACTAAAAACGGCTATAACTTCCGAACGAAAGGTCATAGGTCAAATATTTTCTTTTCCGCCTCCCCAAAACCGGCCACGAGGAAGCCGGGGAACTTGTCCCCATGTCTCTACGACCTTCCGTTCTCGAGATATAAGGATTTTAAGTTTTATTTCCGGTTTTTAACCAACTTCCTGTTATCGGAGGAAGTCGAGGGTGGTCTCTATCGAAAGGTCTGGCCCTTAGAAATCCAGGGCACTTGGTCTGAAGTCTCTATGACCTTCCTATCCGGAGATATGATGAGATAAGGACATCAGCAGAGATCAGTCGATGACTGATCGGTGGTTTTTACCCCTATTCCTAACCCTAACCCTAACCCTAACCCTAACCCTAACCCTAACCCTAACCCTAACTTTTGGCTATTACCCCCTATCATACCCTTGTCCTAACCCTAACCATTCGTCCAACATATTTCCATTGGGTTTCCATTCAAACACATTTTCTTTCATAACTCTCGAACCCTACCCCTAGTGGCGAAATGGAGGGGTGCAACAGTAAGTCATTTTCAAAGATCTATCCACTCAAACAGTAAAAACAATTTGTTAGGAAAAAAAAAAGTTCACTACAAAGGTATGCCATTCGACTCAGAATCACCTGAAACGTGCTCCTATACACTTCCTGGGGGAACTTTTTTTCGGAACCCACTTTGGACTTAGAAACTTTTTTGATTTTTCCCATTCATTTCAATGGGGAAACTTCAAACGCCTATAACTTCCGAACGAAAGGTCATAGGTCAAATTTTTTCTTTTCCGCCTCCCCAAAACCGGCCACGAGGAAGCCGGGGAACTTGTCCGCTTCTCTCTACGACCTTCCGTTCTCGAGATATAAGGATTTTTATGTTTATTTCCGGTTTTTAACCAACTTCCGGTCATCGGAGGAAGTCGAGGGTAGTCTCCAAAGAACCGTCTTGACAATAACAGTAAGTGATATGAGTTTCAAGATGATAGGACCTTCCTGTCAGTAGTTGTCAGACGATCGTCACTAGCGACGATGCTGCAGTTACCCCCTATACCTAACCCTAACCCTAACCCTAACCCTAACCCTAACCCTAACCCTAACCGAATCCAACGGAACCGGTCTCGAGTCGATACGACCTTCCGTTCGGGAGTTATTGCCAAATCCCTCACTTCGTTTGGTTTTCATCCCTTATCATAACCCTAAAAACCAACTGCACCCCGGTGCACTTTTGGCTATTACCCCTACCCTACCCTAACCCTAACCCTAACCCTATACCCTAACCCTAACCCTAACCCTAACCCTAACCCTAACCCTAGGAAAATTAAAGCTACTATGCTACACTAAGGGCAATACTAAAGGTTAAAAAAGCCAAAAGTCTAAACTGACAGAAGCTAAAAATCACATCGGCAGCTGGTCTATAAAAGGAGGAGCATCATACAACGCCCTCATTTCGTCCCTGACCATCCTGGCAGCAACATCTCCTTGCCTGATGAAGATCTAATTGACTCGAAACGTTGCAACAAGGGAGCATGTATGCTAACCCTAATTTTTTGAACCTTTAAGGCTATTTGCCTAACTTTAACCCTATTTGGGAATTTTTCTAAGGCTAATTGCCTAAACCTAACCCTACTTGGGGAATGTTTTACAGTCATAGCCACTTAGTGGCATGACAATGGGCTATTATGTCTATCTGGACTAGCCTAATCATAGCTAAACCCTAACCATAACCCTATGGCAATTCGCCTAATTTTTAAGGCCTATTTTGGCTAAGTGTGGGGAAGCCCCGATGAAAACATGGGAAGGACCGTGCCTAACGTGAGTCTGGACTTTGGTCCAGGCCGCGGATACGGTCAGGTGTGGGGGGGCCCTGGTGAAACTATGGGAAGGACGAGTGTGGGGAAGCCCTGATGAAAACACGGGAAGGACCGTGCTAGCTTGCCTGTGCCTCCCGTCCGGAATTCAGGTGTCTTCTCCGCGCCGGCCTCCCTCCGGAATCCAGGTGTCCTCTCCACACCTGTCCACTTACCTTAACCTAACCTGCCTGTGCCTCCCATCCGGAATTCGGGTGTCTTCTCCACACCTGGGGGGTAAAAAGGAGGTTAAATGGGACCACAACAACAACAAAAAATAAATAGAACTAAACACCTACCTGCCAGTGATAAAAAAGCTAAACTCAGCTAAACTAAGGGCTAATAATACCAAGTAAACCTAAGCTAACTAAAGCTAACTAAAGAGGGGGAATTAAAGCCAAATAATTAAAGCAACTAAGCTACACTAAGGGCAAAAAGCCAAATAATTAAAGCTACTATGCTACACTAAGGGCAATACTAAAGGTTAAAAAAGCCAAAAGTCTAAACTGACAGAAGCTAAAAATCACATCGGCAGCTGGTCTATAAAAGGAGGAGCATCATACAACGCCCTCATTTCGTCCCTGACCATCCTGGCAGCAACATCTCCTTGCCTGATGAAGATCTAATTGACTCGAAACGTTGCAACAAGGGAGCATGTATGCTAACCCTAATTTTTTGAACCTTTAAGGCTATTTGCCTAACTTTAACCCTATTTGGGAATTTTTCTAAGGCTAATTGCCTAAACCTAACCCTACTTGGGGAATGTTTTACAGTCATAGCCACTTAGTGGCATGACAATGGGCTATTATGTCTATCTGGACTAGCCTAATCATAGCTAAACCCTAACCATAACCCTATGGCAATTCGCCTAATTTTTAAGGCCTATTTTGGCTAAGTGTGGGGAAGCCCCGATGAAAACATGGGAAGGACCGTGCCTAACGTGAGTCTGGACTTTGGTCCAGGCCGCGGATACGGTCAGGTGTGGGGGGGCCCTGGTGAAACTATGGGAAGGACGAGTGTGGGGAAGCCCTGATGAAAACACGGGAAGGACCGTGCTAGCTTGCCTGTGCCTCCCGTCCGGAATTCAGGTGTCTTCTCCGCGCCGGCCTCCCTCCGGAATCCAGGTGTCCTCTCCACACCTGTCCACTTACCTTAACCTAACCTGCCTGTGCCTCCCATCCGGAATTCGGGTGTCTTCTCCACACCTGGGGGGTAAAAAGGAGGTTAAATGGGACCACAACAACAACAAAAAATAAATAGAACTAAACACCTACCTGCCAGTGATAAAAAAGCTAAACTCAGCTAAACTAAGGGCTAATAATACCAAGTAAACCTAAGCTAACTAAAGCTAACTAAAGAGGGGGAATTAAAGCCAAATAATTAAAGCAACTAAGCTACACTAAGGGCAAAAAGCCAAATAATTAAAGCTACTATGCTACACTAAGGGCAATACTAAAGGTTAAAAAAGCCAAAAGTCTAAACTGACAGAAGCTAAAAATCACATCGGCAGCTGGTCTATAAAAGGAGGAGCATCATACAACGCCCTCATTTCGTCCCTGACCATCCTGGCAGCAACATCTCCTTGCCTGATGAAGATCTAATTGACTCGAAACGTTGCAACAAGGGAGCATGTATGCTAACCCTAATTTTTTGAACCTTTAAGGCTATTTGCCTAACTTTAACCCTATTTGGGAATTTTTCTAAGGCTAATTGCCTAAACCTAACCCTACTTGGGGAATGTTTTACAGTCATAGCCACTTAGTGGCATGACAATGGGCTATTATGTCTATCTGGACTAGCCTAATCATAGCTAAACCCTAACCATAACCCTATGGCAATTCGCCTAATTTTTAAGGCCTATTTTGGCTAAGTGTGGGGAAGCCCCGATGAAAACATGGGAAGGACCGTGCCTAACGTGAGTCTGGACTTTGGTCCAGGCCGCGGATACGGTCAGGTGTGGGGGGGCCCTGGTGAAACTATGGGAAGGACGAGTGTGGGGAAGCCCTGATGAAAACACGGGAAGGACCGTGCTAGCTTGCCTGTGCCTCCCGTCCGGAATTCAGGTGTCTTCTCCGCGCCGGCCTCCCTCCGGAATCCAGGTGTCCTCTCCACACCTGTCCACTTACCTTAACCTAACCTGCCTGTGCCTCCCATCCGGAATTCGGGTGTCTTCTCCACACCTGGGGGGTAAAAAGGAGGTTAAATGGGACCACAACAACAACAAAAAATAAATAGAACTAAACACCTACCTGCCAGTGATAAAAAAGCTAAACTCAGCTAAACTAAGGGCTAATAATACCAAGTAAACCTAAGCTAACTAAAGCTAACTAAAGAGGGGGAATTAAAGCCAAATAATTAAAGCAACTAAGCTACACTAAGGGCAAAAAGCCAAATAATTAAAGCTACTATGCTACACTAAGGGCAATACTAAAGGTTAAAAAAGCCAAAAGTCTAAACTGACAGAAGCTAAAAATCACATCGGCAGCTGGTCTATAAAAGGAGGAGCATCATACAACGCCCTCATTTCGTCCCTGACCATCCTGGCAGCAACATCTCCTTGCCTGATGAAGATCTAATTGACTCGAAACGTTGCAACAAGGGAGCATGTATGCTAACCCTAATTTTTTGAACCTTTAAGGCTATTTGCCTAACTTTAACCCTATTTGGGAATTTTTCTAAGGCTAATTGCCTAAACCTAACCCTACTTGGGGAATGTTTTACAGTCATAGCCACTTAGTGGCATGACAATGGGCTATTATGTCTATCTGGACTAGCCTAATCATAGCTAAACCCTAACCATAACCCTATGGCAATTCGCCTAATTTTTAAGGCCTATTTTGGCTAAGTGTGGGGAAGCCCCGATGAAAACATGGGAAGGACCGTGCCTAACGTGAGTCTGGACTTTGGTCCAGGCCGCGGATACGGTCAGGTGTGGGGGGGCCCTGGTGAAACTATGGGAAGGACGAGTGTGGGGAAGCCCTGATGAAAACACGGGAAGGACCGTGCTAGCTTGCCTGTGCCTCCCGTCCGGAATTCAGGTGTCTTCTCCGCGCCGGCCTCCCTCCGGAATCCAGGTGTCCTCTCCACACCTGTCCACTTACCTTAACCTAACCTGCCTGTGCCTCCCATCCGGAATTCGGGTGTCTTCTCCACACCTGGGGGGTAAAAAGGAGGTTAAATGGGACCACAACAACAACAAAAAATAAATAGAACTAAACACCTACCTGCCAGTGATAAAAAAGCTAAACTCAGCTAAACTAAGGGCTAATAATACCAAGTAAACCTAAGCTAACTAAAGCTAACTAAAGAGGGGGAATTAAAGCCAAATAATTAAAGCAACTAAGCTACACTAAGGGCAAAAAGCCAAATAATTAAAGCTACTATGCTACACTAAGGGCAATACTAAAGGTTAAAAAAGCCAAAAGTCTAAACTGACAGAAGCTAAAAATCACATCGGCAGCTGGTCTATAAAAGGAGGAGCATCATACAACGCCCTCATTTCGTCCCTGACCATCCTGGCAGCAACATCTCCTTGCCTGATGAAGATCTAATTGACTCGAAACGTTGCAACAAGGGAGCATGTATGCTAACCCTAATTTTTTGAACCTTTAAGGCTATTTGCCTAACTTTAACCCTATTTGGGAATTTTTCTAAGGCTAATTGCCTAAACCTAACCCTACTTGGGGAATGTTTTACAGTCATAGCCACTTAGTGGCATGACAATGGGCTATTATGTCTATCTGGACTAGCCTAATCATAGCTAAACCCTAACCATAACCCTATGGCAATTCGCCTAATTTTTAAGGCCTATTTTGGCTAAGTGTGGGGAAGCCCCGATGAAAACATGGGAAGGACCGTGCCTAACGTGAGTCTGGACTTTGGTCCAGGCCGCGGATACGGTCAGGTGTGGGGGGGCCCTGGTGAAACTATGGGAAGGACGAGTGTGGGGAAGCCCTGATGAAAACACGGGAAGGACCGTGCTAGCTTGCCTGTGCCTCCCGTCCGGAATTCAGGTGTCTTCTCCGCGCCGGCCTCCCTCCGGAATCCAGGTGTCCTCTCCACACCTGTCCACTTACCTTAACCTAACCCTAACCCTAACCCTAACCCTAACCCTAACCCTAATCCTACCCCAAGCCCACCCCTAGCCCTAATCCTAACCATAACCCTTGACCCTGGGTCCCCCCCTCTGACCCGGAGAGCTGGGCAAAGGACAAACCCTTACCTAACCCTAACCCTAACCCCCTAACCCTAACCCCCTATCCTAACCCTAACCCTAACCCTAACCCTACCAATCGATGCGGAATCTCACCCCGAATCCAACGGAACCGGTCTCGAGTCGATACGACCTTCCGTTCGGGAGTTATTGCCAAATCCCTCACTTCGTTTGGTTTTCATCCCTTATCATAACCCTAAAAACCAACTGCACCCCGGTGCACTTTTGGCTATTACCCCCTATCATACCCTTGTCCTAACCCTAACCATTCGTCCAACATATTTCCATTGGGTTTCCATTCAAACACATTTTCTTTCATAACTCTCGAACCCTACCCCTAGTGGCGAAATGGAGGGGTGCAACAGTAAGTCATTTTCAAAGATCTATCCACTCAAACAGTAAAAAAAATGTGTTAGGGAAAAAAAAAAGTTCACTACAAAGGTATGCCATTCGACTCAGAATCATCTGAAACGTACTCCTATACACTTTCTGGGGGAACTTTTTTCAAAACCCACTTTGGACTTAGAAGAATTTTTGATTTTTCCCATTCATTTCAATGGGGGAACTAAAAACGGCTATAACTTCCGAACGAAAGGTCATAGGTCAAATATTTTCTTTTCCGCCTCCCCAAAACCGGCCACGAGGAAGCCGGGGAACTTGTCCCCATGTCTCTACGACCTTCCGTTCTCGAGATATAAGGATTTTAAGTTTTATTTCCGGTTTTTAACCAACTTCCTGTTATCGGAGGAAGTCGAGGGTGGTCTCTATCGAAAGGTCTGACCCATAGAAATCCAGGGCACTTGGTCTGAAGTCTCTATGACCTTCCTATCCGGAGATATGATGAGATAAGGACATCAGCAGAGATCAGTCGATGACTGATCGGTGGTTTTTACCCCTATTCCCTAACCCTAACCCTTGATTTGGGCGTAATTCTGACGCGTATCCAAAATTGACTGGACGAGGAAAATTCTCCCCTAACCCTAACCCTAGCTAGGAAAGCTAAGCAGCGTCGGGCCTGGTTAGTACTTGGATGGGAGACCGCCTGGGAATACCAGGTGCTGTACGCATTTTGCTTTTCCATTCACCCGCGTGCAGGCAGAGCGGTTGAGGTTGATGAACGTGTCCGAGTGGTTGAGTAATCGCTTACGGCCATACCACGCTGAGCACGCCCGCTCTCGTCTGATCTCGGAAGCTAAGCAGTGTCGGGCCTTGTTAGTACTTGGATGGGAGACCGCCTGGGAATAACTGGTGCTGTAAGCGTTTTGCTTGTGCAGGCAGAGCGGTTGAGGTTGTTGAACGTGTCCGAGTGGTTGAGTAATCGCTTACGGCCATACCACGCTGAGCACGCCCGCTCTCTCCTGATCTCGGAAGCTAAGCAGTGTCGGGCCTTGTTAGTACTTGGATGGGAGACCGCCTGGGAATACCAGGTGCTGTAAGCGTTTTGCTTGTGCAGGCAGAGCGGTTGAGGTTGATGAACGTGTCCGAGTGGTTGAGTAATCGCTTACGGCCATACCACACTGAGCACGCCCGCTCTCGCCTGATCTCGAAAGCTAAGCAGCGTCGGGCCTGGTTAGTACTTGGATGGGAGACCGCCTGGGAATACCAGGTGCTGTAAGCGTTTTGCTTGTGCAGGCAGAGCGGTTGAGGTTGATGAACGTGTCCGAGTGGTTGAGTAATCGCTTACGGCCATACCACGCTGAGCACGCCCGCTCTCGCCTGATCTCGAAAGCTAAGCAGCGTCGGGTCTGGTTAGTACTTGGATGGGAGACCGCCTGGGAGTACCAGGTGCTGTAAGCATTTTGCTTGTGCAGGCAGAGCGGTTGAGGTTGATGAACGTGTCCAAGTGGTTGAGTAATCGCTTACGGCCATACCACGCTGAGCACGCCCACAATCTGTGAGTTTGCAACGTGAGAGACTGGCTGCAGTAGAGGGAGATAGGCTCCTTCATTGTTCGTTTAAATTCAAAGGTTTATTTCAGTTATTTAATTTAGTGAAGTTGAAGTTTAAGTTTTTTGTAGGTTTTGAGACAGCAAGCCCAGCAGTGCTTCTTTGCTGCTGGGTGAGCACATGGATCAAACAAATCCGCGACGGCGTTTGACGCCAGCCGAAGGACTAAGAAAGAAGGCAAGTCAACGTGTGAGTGACAAAGTAAATGGCAGAGGACATGTTTTGAATGATAATGAAGATGAACAAAGGGATAATGTGACAGAAGATGCTAACATGAATGTAAAAGCTAAAAGCAACGCTGAAAGGAGTATAAAGGAAGCAAGAGAAAGACACCGAGTGGAATACAAAAGAGAATGGACGGTCATAGTTGAAACAGAGAATATATGTGGACTGAATGTAATGACTTTAATAAAAGCAATTGAAGCAGTGGTTGGTCATGGAGCTCTGTTGACTCTTAGACCGAAACAAGACAAGCAACATGAGGCAACAATGATTTCAGAAAAGGCCTGTGAGGAGTTGGAGGATGGACTGTTGTATGAGGGGGAAAGAGTGGGAGTTAAAAGACTGCATAAATCAGAGGTGCTGGTCTCTTTCCTTCACCTACCCCCAGATGTAACGGACATGGCTATTTTGAACAGACTTGCCAGGTGGGGGGTCCTTCCAATTCTGCCAGTCAGGAGGCGCTATTACCCGGGCACAAATGTGGTGGATGGAACGCGCTTTCTAAAAGTGAGGCTCCCAAAGGAGGTAGTGTCATTGCCCTACAGCGCAAGATTTGAGACAGAAGACGGCCCACAGTACTGCAGAGTGATACATGACAGGCAGGTTAAAATATGCCGTTTCTGAGTCCAGGACATGTGTTGAGGGACTGCCCTGGCTTTGCATGCAGGGAGTGTTTGCAGCAAGGACACTATGCCCGGGAATGTGATGCAGTAAAGTGTCCAGACTGCAGAAGGGCAATGATTCGATGTGTCTGCGTATCTTCTGTCAGTAGTGGGGAGGTGGATGAACAAAGGCTGGAAGAAGAGAGCACCGGTCAGCAAGAGATGGAGGAGGAGAGAGAATGTCCTGAGTCCCTTCTGGAGGAAGAGAATAAGAGTGAGTGCAACGCAGACATGGAGTTGCCCTGTGGCCAGCCGCTGACAGAACCGGTGTCCTCCCCAGGGAGCACTGACATGGTGGGGGTGGGTAGCGTGGAGCTGGCGGAGGACACCGGTGAACTTGGACTAGTGGACACTGTGCCTGTGGGGGGATCGGGACAAAAAAGAAAAGAGCCGGACCAGCCAGAAAAAGAGGAAGAAATGATACAAAATCATGAAGAAGCAGAGGTGAAGGAACTGAGTGAATGTGTAGAAAATGAAGAACAGATTTTGAAAAACCAACTGAAGAAAAAAAAGAAAAAAAAGTTAACGTATGTTAATTTAGAAAGTGCGTTAAAGAAGCAGGAAAGCAGGAGAGATATGGCAGCAAATCCTAAGTGAGTTTTAAAAGGACAATAGTGATAATGAAAGGGACAAATTATTTATTGGGGGCTGTTTTTATTTATTTATTCTTATTTATCGTTCTAATGGGGTGGGGTTTTTACTTCTATCAATTTAAGTGGTGGTGTTAATCCAGAAAAGATAAACAGAATGACAATGGAAACAGAAAAAAGTGATATTGTACTGTTGCAAGAAACAAACTGGACAGATGATATAGGAGAAAGTGTTAAGAGAAGATGGGATGGGGAACTTTTTTATAATAATAGTGTTAACAAGGGAAGAGGAGTTGCATTCATGGTGAAAAGAAATGTGTGTGATAAGATAACTGAAATGTATAACGATAAGGAGGGGAAGGTGTTAATCTTATATTTTGAAAAAGATAATGAAAAAGTGATAATGTGCAATATCCATGCTCCAAATGAGGACTCAGAGAGAGTTCATTTTTTTAAACATCTGGGGTTTTTAAATGGAGAAATGGGCTGATATGTTTGTTATGGGGGATTTTAATACTGTTTTAGGACAAGAAGATGTTGGAGAATGTATGGTTTTTGGGGCTGATAGAGGGAGAACTGAGCTAAAAGATGTAATGGGAAAATATGATTTAATTGATGCATGGAGAGAAAGAAACATGGGTAAAAGAGACTACAGCAGAATACAAGTAGTTAAAGACACAGTGAAACAAAGCAGAATTGATTTTATTTTGATGAAAAAACAAGTGCTAACATATGTTAAAAGACTATACTATAAAAGGTGTAGTTTTAGTGACCATAATTATGTGATTTTACAAATGGATTTCAATGAAATAGAAAGGGGACCTGGGTTATGGCACTTAAATACTGAAGTATTAAAGGATAATTTTTATAGAATGGAGATGGAAAGTTTAATATTAGGCAGTCTTGGTGAAATTAATTTATACAATAATTGTGTAGGAGTATGGTGGGACAATTTGACATATGAAATTAAAAAATATACAATAACTTATTGTAAAAAGATGAGAAAAGAAAAAATCAAGTATGAAAAGACAATTAGAAAGAAATTGGAAGATGAATTGGCAAAGGCAGATGCTGGAAAAGAGAGTGTTAATAACATATTAGAGTTAGAGGAGAACTTAAGTAAAAAATAGGAGAAAATAAATGTAAAGGAGCTATGATCAGAAGTAGAGGGAACTATATGGTTGAGGGGGAAAGGTGCACAAGATTCTTCTTTGATCTAGAAAAAAGCAGACAAAAAGCAGAAGAAATTAGAAGCATTAAAAATGAGGGGGGTGTTTTAAATAATAAGGAAGATATTTTAAAGAGGGTATTTATTTTTTATAATAAATTATTTGCTAAAGAAGGTACAGAGGAAGGAGCTGAAGCTTATTTATTAAACCATATTGAGAAGAGAGTGAGTAAAGAGGACAGAGCATAGACTGTATATATAGAACTGGACAGTGTGCCGTCTGTTAAGAGTGATGCGAGTGTTAGTCCAGAGCCCCCTGGTGGCTGGTTGCAGTACAATGTGTAACTCCACCCATCCCCATGTATTTCAATGGCCAAGTAGCCAACTTTCCGTGTCACTTTTCTCACCTAAAACTATTTTTGTATCAACAACCTTTTATTCGAAAAAATAATTTTCAAGATGCTTCAATACACACAATTTTTCTTTTCTCGCTGAAATTATTTTTTTTAATGTTATATTAACAAATCTAAAAAGGGCGTGTTTACACCTATGATTGACAGCTGGCTGGCTGCAGACACGACGCTTTGTCCATTATGTTTTACCGTCTAGGCTGCAGACACTACACGTCATCGCTCACTTATTTTAACGACACCTGATTTCGACACATAATCTAACCTAAATAAGTGTTGCTGTTATTATCATTAGGCTATATCTTATCACAGTCTGACTAAATACATATTGATAGTCATATATTGTGTAGTTGTTTGTAAGAGACATCGTTGTTAGTTGTGACAGATTCTTTGTGAAAAAAGATATGTGCTGTTCTTTCGTAGATGCTAAGTATATTAGCTCATAGCATGCTACATCATGCTAGCATTAGCCAGTTGATAGGTAATGTAAAAGGGCTCTGCTATATTAATCCGAAGTGACGTTAGCCATAGTCACCATCATTTACAGTCCTACTTGTTTCAAATGGTTTAACGTAATCAGTGATTGCCGCCATCATTGTTGCAACTTCATTTGAATACACTTAAGTCACTGGAGAAGGCGATGTTAAGTTTCATTGACGTTAACTCTTGCTTAGTTTTGCGAATGGCAATAAACGCCACCTAGCCTGCTAGGTCGACAACCTCGGTACTATGCCCATTTATGAATCAGCACGACAAATAACGTTACTTGTGTTTAGTGAACACATTACACATGCTTAACGTGAGGAGGGATTCAACAAATGACAATTTGCTTAGTATGCTCAGAACAGCGGTATCTGAAAATGCGTTAAGGTATTGTTGTTACCTGCGATTGCACTGCTGAAGAAGCATTTTGCATTGGTATGACTTGATCAGGTCTTGCCAGTGATGTGTAAATCCTCCCGTAGACGTACATCATTTCAAAATAATACGTCTAAATTGAAAACTGTGACAACTCATTGATAGGCTCTCTCAATATGTCTGTAATCGTATGCCTCTACCACAGGCTTGCTAGTCTTTCACCAGAGAGGGTGCTCCATTATAAATCAAATGAAATATTGCAGCCTTCATGTCAGCTGTAAAAATATGAGAACATGGACCTACTACATCAGGATACTCTGTAAACATTTTACACATAATCAGGAAGCTACTTTGCTGTTCAGTGAGTGATGTGCTAAAGTGGTACTACGTTTAAAGAAACATTTTTATTCTTTGTTTCAAGTGCATAAGAAAAAAACACATTATGATGATGGTTATGGTTACCCTTACATATACAAAACAATATAATACTTAAAACAGGGATCAATCAATAGCCTAATGAAATAAACAATGAAAATGAGGGGGGAAAGCAATAATAAATAATAATGCCCATTCAATCAATAATATAATAACAAAAACATGGTAAGACTACATTAAGGAGAATATCAATAATAAACAATGTCAAATTAATCAACAGCCTATAATGAAAATAAAACAGTACTACTGCATACAAACCATAATGTATAAGAAGTGCTTAAAAGACCAAAAACTATCACAAGAACGAAGAGCAACTCATTCCACCAACATGGAACCACTGAGGAAAAGAGTCTTGAATTTGACCTAGCGTTTAAGACTGGTCGACACAACAAACGCTCATCAGAAGACCGCAGTGGGCGGTTGGGGATATATATCTTGATCATTGAATTAAAATAACAAGGAGCAGATCCAGTCAGTGTCCTATAGGTCAAAGTGAGAGATTTAAATTTAATTCTGGCTACTGTAGGGAGCCAATGGAGAGTAACTAGGAGAGGAGTTACGATGTGTCCTCTTTGGCTGATTGAAGACCAGTCATGTTGCAGCATTCTGAATGATATATCACACAAAAGAAATAAAAAAAACATTCAATATTGATTTAGTATCAACCAATAATTATTCTGATATTAATATTCTTGTAACGTCTACATCTTTGTGTAGGCTACAGTTAAATACTAAGCAATGGCCTCTGACTTAAATACCAAGGCAGTTAAATAACCGTGGTATGGTATAGTCTACGTGATACACAGGACTACACAGTAAACCCATTTAAAAAGCATCATCATCTCAGTATACCCATTTAAAATAGGCAAGGATACATATTTAACTAGACTGCATTTCCGGCGGGAACTGCGAAAGTGTGCTTGCCCTGGTCCGGTCAGCAACGTGAGCAGACAGTGGCATACGCTATGCTGAACCTGGCTTGATCCAGGCATTGTAACGGTGCCTTTCAGTGTTGGAGCAGTGGCAATATCCCAAAAGCTCTAGGAGAGGGCTATTCAACTATTGGCTTGCGGGTTGAATGTGATTCGTTGGATTTTACCTTTGGCCTGCCTTCGAATTTAGCTTCTATGACTGAGATCAAATCAATAAAATAAAATGACAGCAGTGATTGGCTGCAAAAATAAATAATGTCACGTGTCTTGCGCCTCTCAAACTGGGCTATCAGGTAACCTACAGAGGAATTGAAATTATGAAATATGACCAAGGCATTAAAAAGCTACTTGTTTGTCAGGATACTTTTTCACTGATTTATTTAAAAAAAATATGAGCTATGAGTGTGAATGTTATATATTCCATCCCACAAATTATGTTTTACTGGTTTATTTGACAAATAATCTATATGGATTTGCTCTATAAAGACCGTATGTCTGTTTGGGATTGTTTTGTGAGCCTGGGGTTGTTTTGAGAGCCTATTGATGTAGCCTATCTCAGAATAAAGGAATACTTCATATTACTCTAAACCACCGTCTGTAAATCAACTGTATACTACTGTCTACATTGCACTATATTTCTTGACCTGTCTCTGTATGTTTCATCACCTTTCTATACTTTGCCTCACATTGCAACACAGCTCAGATCTTTGGTTGCTATGAAGGCCAGTCGTTCTAAATGGATGGTTGCTATGGCCAAAGGCCAGTTCTATCTCTGCCGTTGTCAAGCGGGCATATCGTAGAATTCTGATTAACCTTATCTTATTTAAAACATCTCTATTTTACTTATCCCACTTCCATACAGTGGGTCCCATTAAGAAGTGGCCACTTCATTCGCGCTTACCGTGATTCACACAGCAGCATTATTAAATTAATCTGTCACCATATGCCTATGCTTACGTTTGCAAAGAAAACATTTTAATTTGATCCACATGAAACGTTACATTTCATGTAGACAATGAGTAGGCTAGTTTTGGTTGTTGGTGGTGTTATTGCATCCCTTAGTTATGCCTACAATGCAAGTTCCCTCGCGATTGGAAGCTCCTGTAGACAATAGTAGACGCATTTCAAAACATCGCGTTAGGAGTCCTTGCCACTTCTTTTAAGCCGTCACAGACGTAGGTGCTACTTTTAGGGCTAAAGTGCTTCGTGAATTACTGTTAGTAAAAAAAAAATAGCAGTCCTAAAGTTACACGTGACGAAGTTACGAGTGCAAGCATCTCATATCAAATGACCATGGCATTACGCTAAACAACATAAATCCCAATTAGCAACATAGCACTACATCTCCTCCTCCCTATAGCTAGCCACACAAGAAATTAATGATACTAAATCTCTGCTTAGCATGCTTCTCCGCTTAGCATTCTAATAACAGAAGGGGCACATTTATGTTGACCACTACAACATGACTCATTATGTCTGTAACGTTAACTGTATAAAACACTTACTTTCATAAAGGACGCACACCATCCAGCACATGGAAACCGATATTTTAGGTTCTTGGCCACAAACTCAAAACGTGTCTCTCTGACGCCCTGTTCTAGAATCTTTGCTCTGAAGGCTGTGTTGCTAAGGCAACATCAAATAAACGAAATGATAGTCTTTCAGTATTAAATGTGTACGTGTGATTCCGAATGGATGTGTGTGGTTTGCAATTAGAATAAACAAGAAATAACATTTCCAATAATTTCCCATGATAAATTACATAATATTTGCACCTTCCTTACTTGGGAATCTCACACCGTATTTCAAGTAGGCTACACTAGTGAAATGTAATACAACGTTGCCACCTAGCGTTCAGATAGTTCTAGGCTATTTAACATTAACGTGACATTGATTGTTTATTCTTTCGTCAACTCCATGCTTTTAGGAAAACAATCTTTTTATCATAGTACCCTCTTCAATGAGCGATTACCAGCTCGTTTTTGTAACAGAGATAGCTGTTTATTATCCCTAGGTTTACAGAAACACCTATTCATATTAATACGTAGCCTATGGAGTGCTGCCGACCACTGTTCATTACGGCCCAGAATGCCTTGCATGTCTTTACAACAAAACAACACAGTAAAACCTAAATGCCCGTAAACATATGCATTTGCATACTTGTAACATTTTTAATAATACTCTCCCATCATGATATTTAACAATAATGAAAAATTTAATTTGAATACCGTCAATGTGAAAACAACTCTATTATGTAAGCTATATATAGCTACTGTTGTCCTTGCTGTTTCAGTTCGTAAGTCCATACTATCCCATGGCAGAGCAAGGATTTCATGATTGGGCAAGGTTGCCCGGAGACATTGTGGCTGCCCAGAGACATTGAGCATACTTGGAAGGCATTGTGATAGAAGGTGAATGGTGCAAAGGTGAATGGTGAGAGTTACCAAATACTTGTGGGTGGTTTGCCAAATGATGGAAACTTTTGGAATATTTCTTTTTTTTTTTAGCTTATGCACCCTCACACTGGAGTCCCCAGTTCATATACAAAATTTGGTATCGATATGTGACAGTGTTCCTGAGATATGGACGACTTCCTGTTTCGGAGCTTCGCCACCGATTTCGTTTGGCTGTGACGGGCAAACGCTTTTGAAAATCAAAAATCCTTCCGGTAACTTTTGTGAGGCTTGGTCCAAGGATAATGTACGTCAAGTTTCGTGGCGTTCGGATCAAATTTGTGACCTGTGAAAATTTTGTTTCGCTTTCTGTTCAATCCAATATGGCGGACGAATGGCACGCCCACCTGACGTCATCTTCGCGACCAACTTACACCGGTACTGACCGGACGTTTTAAAGTTGGAACGGTGTCTCTGTCTCAAAGGGCCTAGGCGCTAGGGCTGACAAAAAATTAGGGAGACGGGAAAAATAATAATAATAATAATAATAAATATAACCGCAAGCGGTGATTTACGGGGTCCGAGCAAAATGAACATGAGGTAGCATAGCTTTTTAGTTTACATATGCTTTGATTGTTTGGGCCCAATTGTTAAAAAAAAACGTGATTGGATTTTGGTTATTGGATTTCAGTTACCGGATTTTGGCAATCGGATTTCAAATCTTGAAAATGTGTTGTTCAAAGGGAAACAAGGATCCTGAAATTGGATTAGATCACATAATCTATTCTTGGTTTTGATCTGGATAAAACCTTCACTTTGTGTTGTTCAAAACTTTTAAGTTGGATTGGAATAAATTTGATCCACACAGTACTCTATTCTAGTGTGCTAATCTCCACAATCCAACAGTATTCTAACACTAATGTTTCAAGTGAGATTTGAACTCTCAACTTAATGATCACCAGTTCAAGGCATTATCCCACTGAGCCACTGTCAATCCTATATGTTGACCAGTCACATTCACATGGTGGAAATGTGTATTGGTAAACACACAACAAGGAAAAACTCCAAGCATACATTGATAATGTACTGTATGACTTCAATGAGGTGATCTTAAGTTTTGTTCTGCTTATCTCACTGCCACTGAAATGCCTTTGAATGCAATCTGCTGCCCTGTTTACAAATGCTACAGTGGACTTAAACTGCCACCTTGTGGTGATAAATTGTAATACATTTCACGCAGCTGCATGAATCATGGAAAGTGTGAATGAAGTGGCCACTTCTAAATGGGACCCACTGTATGTGGTAACAGTCAATACATTTTTTCAAATGTGCTTCATAAAGATACAATACTGCACTACAAAAATGCAAACATCTGAATTATACTTCCCGCTTCACCCAAATACAGTAATGAAGGTGAAAGGAAGTTATTAAGCCTTAATAGTGCATCCTAAAGGGGGTATATTGTCAAACCTGCTACTACTAATACTAAAAATACAGCATGAAGAAAGTCAAGGACATGCCAGCTTCTGCTCATCCCAGTATCAAACTAAATCTGGTCTGAAATGAAAATGTATTGGCTGTGTTATTTTTTTGTGGGATTTGCAATTTATGTAGAAATGCACATTTGCAAAGGTGACTTAGTATGTTGTCGTAAAAGTGGCTCCCCTTTTGATTTTGCACTGCCAATGTGGCTCTTGTGAAAAAATAGTGAGGATCACAAATGACAATTCTGACTGCAAGGTCTCAAATTGAAACGAGTGATAGGCATAGAGAACAAGTGACAGACTGAGTGTAAAGACTGTTTTTGAGTCCCATTGTTGCAAATTTCAAACAATGATGCATCATTCCACAAAATGGGTTGTCTTCAGTATTAAGAAGTTATTCAGTAAGCTTAACCCTCTAGGCGCCACAGGCGACTATAGTCGACAAGATGCGGTACTGAATAAAACGGCCGATTTAGTCAAATAGGGTGTCATATTTCGTTCGACTTCCACTCCACTAGATGGCAGACATGTCATACGTCATCCCCGAGTCGAAAAAAGGACACGCTTTAAACAAAACTTTCTAGCTACAGCTCATTGAATCAGTGCATGAAATACCGGAGCTAGTGTGCGTGTGAGCCACTTTGTCAGAGCGATATTGTCAACGTCAGCGAGTATTTGCATTAGATTATCGTCTAATGGCATCAAAAAAGTTTACCTGAAATGAAGTGTTGGGTCTTCTATTCGCGGACCCTGATTCTGAAGGGGAATATCTGCCTTCAGAAAATGACGGTGATTCGTTTAGTGAGGCTTCAGATGCATCCCTGCCTTGCAATGATGCAGCTGGACAAAGTGAGAGTTTACTCCATAGTTTAGCTTACACCAAGCACAAACGTTGAATCGTTTGCCCAATGTCACTGGTGGGAATAATGTTTCACGGGTTAGGAGTGTTCATCGGGAAGTTAGCAGGGTGTTAGTGGTGTGGCGAACGAGGCTGGAGGTAGCCTAATATCCATAGCGCTAGCTTCTGTCTTCTGAACGTGTGCCTCTCCACAATCGCGGCGACAGTAACGTGGTGGAGCCTTTGTCTAATGCCACTGGGTATGTTAGACGAGGTCGAAGTGCTCATAGGACAGTTAGGGGGGAACGTAGTGGCAGTGTGGGGAGTCGCAATGAGAATGACAGTAGGCCTAGTCCGAGCTGCGCAAATTCTCTCCACTCGGCGCGCGCGAGGCAGATCTGGCCATGCTGCTCGCATGGTGGAGGTGGTGACACGCTCTCTCCCTCTCCCACACACACACACACATTAGGTCATGCATAGTCTATCACAAGATGATGGGAATGCCGGCCCTGTATGTATAGGGATAGGGAGTCATTATCTCTACAGCAAAAGGCTGGACATACAGTACACTATGTGTTCCTTTTTGTGTGTTCATGTCCTTGTGATGTGTGTGTCTTTGTCAGCTAAGAAAAAAAAAACAAAAAAACATCAACAAAAACAACAAAAAGAAAAAAAATACTAACATTGTCTCTTGTCTTGTCTCGTCATCTCACTCCTGATCTGTGCCTTGCCGTGGCAAATGAGCTTTTGAACTAAACAGGTCTTGTCTACTTGTGTTTGTGTGTCATCTGAATAATATATATGTGCCCCATACATGGAATCAGAGTCCCTACTGTATGTAGTAAATGGAAAATCTCTACAGCAAAAGGCCAGTCTACCGCTACATGCATTTGGTTTGTTTCTGCCATTTATTAGTAATGATTTACACAGTTTGTTCCCTACTTACTATTTACCTGAGCATTCAGTATTGTGCAATATAGCATTCAGAAGGTGAGGGACATTTTGGGGGGAAAGAAGTGGTGCATTTATCATTCAAACATGCAACTTTTCATGAAAATTCTATAATCCAAGATGGCCGCCACCATATGACGTCATAATATGCAAATTAGATATAAACATTTAATCTCTACATACACTTTGGGTCATCCTTAATATTTCTCTAATTTACAGAAAGTCTCTATCTCTTATCACTTTTAAGATATAGCCTTTTGAAATGAAGATGTCAAAATTGATCGTTTCGGAAAAAAACCTCTGGCGCCTAAAGGGTTAACACACATTTAGCCTTAAAGGCCGTGTTGCAGGGTTCATTTTCCAACGAATTTGCACAATTTGCTTGTTGATAATAAACATTTAAACTGTTATCCATTGTATTTGATGTTGTTGGGTATCACAAAACGGAATATAATACGAAAAAGCAGGTAATATTTCACAGCATTTGAAGTGATTCTCCTTTCCCCCACAATGCATTGCATTACGTCACCTTGGGGAGACTACAGACCAAAGCCCACCTTGAGACCCTTGAGAATAACGAGAGAGGAGTAAAGAGAGACGAGTAAGGTATTGTTCAGCAGTAGATAGCGCAGATTATAGATAAATATATAGGCTATAGATAGCCTAGATATGTATATAGACAGATAGATAGCTAGATAGATCATGTCATTATGCTGGTCACAGGGGAGCTCCTCGACCAGCGGCCAAAATGCACTCGCTTCCCTAGTTACTGCAGCTCTCCACCACAGTTTCCATCGGGACGGCACAGCCCACACAAGCACCTGCAAAACTGCGACTTGCCCATATTATCTCCCTCTTTGGTAAGCCGTACCCTGACGATGTCAATGGCAATCAATCACGAGCAGTAGTTATCGAAAATATTCATGCTGAAGACACGACCAGCCTAATTGGCGGCGGCTAGAAGCTAAGTAACTGGGGTGGCTCACAGGTGGGACTAAAAAGTTAGCCCAGCTAGCTATCATGATGCTTCATATTCTGATCTTCTGACTAAGTTTGCCCAGTAGCCTACTTATCTGAACTAACGACATGATCACTATCACTAGATATAAAGAACATGTTGACTTTCATTCGGTGCTGTTCACTGACAGTAACAAAAAAAGTGTCGTAATGTTATAAGCATAATACATTGAACTGAATAGGTGCATTATAGCCTCATAACGAGGCCTCTCAAATTCAGAAAATTGCATTAAACTAAAATCGGAAGACATTGTTATCTTTGTTAGACCATAGGGTCGTTGTCATATAAATGCTGTAACGAAATTCGAAGTGTAAATATACAAACTTTATGTTGAAAGTGTAACCGCGACCGTTTCCCATAGGAATGAATGTAAAACATATACCCTCCAAAACGAGACCTCCCGAAATTCTGAAAAAATACTAAATTGATATCAGGCACCGTTATTACCATTGGTAGATCATAGGGTAGCTGTGATATAAATGCTGTGACGAAATTCGAAGTGTAAATATACAAACTTTATGTTGAAAGTGTAACCGCGATGTCCATTGAAATGCATTAAAATGAATGAAGCACAGATCAAGTAGTCCCCAAAGTGACGTCATCACCGAATTGCGTACAAAAAACCCGCTAATGCTAAAAACAACAAAAACTGGCATTTAACACCATTTGGAGACATTTTTAAAATGATATACATATATTGAGTGCTTTATGTACCCATTAATCAACAGTGGTGTTTAACCTGCAACACAGGCTTTAACTCAGTTTTTAGGCTTATGTCATTCTGATTTGTAGAAATGTCACATGCAGCCATGCCTAAAATGTATTACACATTTATTAGAGGCCACATTAATTATAGGCTAATATTATACATATTCAGTATTCATTATTGAATGCTTAGCTTGAATGATGTTTTCCCCATCATCCTATTTTTAAAACAGGCATACCTGTGAGCATGTAATTGGGCTACAGGTTTTCAGGAAACAGGCATGTTTGAATGGGAACTGCATTAGTTACCCGAAATACACAATTAAAAACGTGACTTAAATGTTTCCAACTTTCTTTTGCAGGGTTTTGGAAAAGAGCTCTTCAAATATCTACACAACTTCCAAGAAACTAGGCTACTCACCTGACCTTAAGTAGTCACATTAGGAATATGACTCAATTCTGATAAAAATGACAATGGAATGTTAAGTCATAGTGCTTGTCAGTGTAACACAAAGTGTCATTTTGTGGTCATAGACAGTGTCATTTCATGGTGATTGAGAAACCACTACTCACTACACTGGCAGAAGAAAGGCAGACTGCTTTGATTAATTGTTGAAAATGAACCTTGTTAGTGAACTACACATAAGAGGTTAACACTTAATTACGCAATGCTTTAAGGGTCTTGTGAAATGAAAAAGCTGAAATCCAGGATTGTATGACTGCTTTTTATTTATTTAACATACTTGTGTACGTTATGCATGTACATATTTATGTCCAGTACATTTTGTATATTTTTTTTTTACCAAAGTATTAGTTGTACAGGTTTAAGGAAAAAACACCACATATATTTCAAGAGCTAATTGCAGGTGGTGAAGCAGTCTGGTTAAAGATGTCACATTGAAAAGACATCTCCAAATGAATGAATATGAAAATGAAAAGAAAAAAAATCGAAAGAAAAAAACACCACAAAATCACCATAGCACAATGACGTACAAATTCACAGGTTTAGTTCTGTGACCTTTAAATTGATTGTGTATGTTATGGCAAGTTCAACTGACAAGAGGTATTCTTCAATTTGTTGTGAATCATTGAAATCAGTCAGTCCATTTTCCTGTAGAAATTTTTGGAGTGTTGAGTTTGCTATTGTCAGTGTGACCTCACCCTCTCTTTCTATTGTGAGCAGTCCCTTTAATCTGGTGGTGTAATTTGATTTTTTTCTCAGAATCTGGCATCCTTCACATCGGTGAAAGAGTGCCAGATTCTGAGAAAAAATGTCTTGAGTTTTGCCACACTTTGGGCACTGTTTGTTTATTTCTATTTTTGCACCAGTTAGTTCAGATTGAATTGTTATACCCTTTCTTTCTACTGGTTCTTCTTCATCTTGTATGTCAATATTAAAGTTTTGTGTTGGGCGTATGATGGTGTTTCTTGTGGTTGTTAGGGTCTTTGCGGAGTTGAATGTGCGTGTGCTTAATTCGGTGAAAGTGTATGTTTGGCCCAACTCTACTTTACTGGTGCTAGTGTTCCACAGTGCTAATGTAATAGTCCCCGTGTTGTCTGCTAGTTTAACATTTTTCACGTCGCAGTCGAACCCATGGATGGTTACTGTGCTCTCTAGATGAATGACTTTCGCCTCCAGCTGTCTGACCTGTAAGAGAAAATAAAGTTGGAAAAAAGTGGAATTAAACTCATGGCAATTGAAATAAATGGATTCATGGATTTTATCAGGTCCCTTTTGACAGGTGTATTCAATCAAGTACCTAGATTATGAATATGTGTTGAATGTTACATATTGGGCAGGTTAGTTTGAACAAATAACTGGCTGCTATGAATTAATTATACATTTGTTATGGATTACTTCATCAATGCAATGTAATTTGAATAACTCAATTTGATTAGTAACTTAAATGTTGCTTATCTTTTGTCTTTATATTATTAGTAACAAATACAAGTTATGCTAACATTTCTTAGGCAACCTTAGGTGTTGTATTAGAAGCCCTTAAAATGTTAAAGCCTTCTGATGAATAAAGTTAATGTCTTACCATTTGTTTGTTTGGCAAATCTTTAACAGCTGCAATGTGTATGGGCATGGCCTCTGAATGGAGTCTTTTGCTGAAAATCCAGGGTTGTGTCTTCCATGATCGTGGACTTTGAACACTGAACTGTGAAGGTGTTGTCATCCAAGTCTGAGAAGCCAGAAATAGGTTATATTTGTATGGGAGTAAAGTTTGAAAGTTTTCCTATAGAATTGTTGTTTTTACATTGTACTGTGAAATGTATATGTAATTCATGGGTTTCATGAGGTCTTTCCACAGGTGTATAAAATTGAGCATCTAGATTATGAATGCAGACTGCATGGTTTACATTACATTACATTACATTTAGCAGACACTTCTTGACCGAAGTGACTTACATATGTCAGCTATATTACAAGGGATCACATTGTCCCCGGAGCAACTTGGGGTTAAGTGCCTTGCTCAAGGGCACAACGGTGGAAGCCGGGAATTGAACCGACACTTTCAGGCTACTGCACGCTAGCCCAGCTCCTTAACCACTACACTACCACCGCCCCTACACAAACACCGCATGGTGTTTGATTAATACACCTGTGGAAAGGGATGCGAGTGAAAACCATGAATTCAATGGTATTTTCAATAGATTCAAGTCTGGGACCCCGTTTACACGAGCATGTGTATTTTTATAAACGAAGACATTTCCCTACGTTTGAGCCTTTCATTTAGACGCAAACGCAGAAATTGCCCTGTAAAACGGTTATCCAAAAAACTCCGGCCAAAGTGATTTTTTTGGAAAACTTTGTTTATGTGTTTGGTTGTAAACTGTGGTAAACGGAGTTTTGGCCAGCCAACGTCACAGTATGCGACAGAAGTACACCAAATGTGTGACCAATGTTTACATTTACATGTTCTCACGTGCGACTTTTCAGGGTTCTGATTCGTTAATGTGAGCTTGAGCTTATTGTTAGACTGCCACTGTGGTTTGGCGTGCTCATGACAGCATGTACACGGGTTTGTGTAAACACATTTAAAAAAAAAGAAAAATGGTCTTGTGTAAATGCAGTTTTTATTTGCAAACGTAGATGGCCAGATATTCGTTTAGGAAAATACCCTGCTTTGTGTAAACATAGTCTGGATAGGCTTATTACCACAGTGTACAGACTACAAAAATCACTGAAAAGAATAAACATGATTCCTGAAGTAGTGTGTTTGAACTGAAAAAGAAAGCGTATAGTAGAATATAGTATTTACTCAAAACCTCAGTAGCATGCTGTAGATGTACAGCTGTAGAGTTCTTTTCCACAAAGCAAAATTTGTCATATTTTTCAGCATCGAACACCACATCATGATATTCAGTATCCTTAGTTTGTATCATTGCATTGAAATATCTCGTGTTTCCTTTTGAGGTCTTTAGTGGGGTCACCCCGTGGATATACCCTGTGACTGTTTGTTCTGCTTTGAATCTCTTGTTTGCCATTTCTCTTGTGGGCTTGAGAGTGTGTTGAGAACCTTTTTATTCATGGGTTTCATCAGGTGTCTTTCCACAGGTGTATTAATCAAGCACCATGGAGTCTGCATTCCTAATTGAAGTGCTTGACTTTATACACCTGTGGAAAGGGACCTGATGAAACCCATTAATTGTTTTGATTACAATGTGCTTCTTCTAATGTTGTTAACTTTGATGTCATACACAAATAAAGCACTAAGGTTGTGTTTAATGTTATAACAGAAGACTGTTGAGAAGTTATACAATTGTGCAAGTGGCCATCTTACACCAAACAAATCTGATAAGATTTGGGAAAGATTCTTGAAAGATTGTAGTCTTTGAACTATGCCCCCCATTCAAGCTTTACTCAAAAGATTATTTTAAGAATCTTTCCCAAATCTTGTCAAAGTTGGTTGGTGTAAGGACGCTGTAAGACTTAATGAGACCATTGGGGTATACTACAAAGCACGTTAGACATATGTAGGCTATGTAGACCAGGTAGTTTTACCTAATTTACTGCAGATGTGACTCTGATTCAAAGAAATGGTAACATTAATCACACTAACTGTGTTGAGCCAATTGAACCAACTTCTGTGCAATGAAGAAATATGTGTTAGTATGAAAATGCCCCCTTAATTTGTGTCTATGACAAATAAAACTACATAGGCCTAACTAAACCTTTTTTGACTGTCCAAAAAGAACAGACAACATTAGCTTTTGCCAGAAAATACCCCTTTGGATTTGAACTTGTGCTTCACTGACAAATATATGATATTTAGACTGATGTGCTAACCATCTGTGGATCAACTGGTTCTGTGGTTTTCAACTAATTGCAGAAATAAGGTTATTTTTGTAAACTTATTATGGACACCTTAACACTATAAACGTTTGCACAGAACTGTATTCCATAGAAGTAGGCTTAGTATTATGATTGTCAAATCAGAGTGACATCTGCAGTAAATAAGGTAAAATAACTGCTTGTGATGATGTGCTAATTGTTTATCCCCAATTAACATGCATCCCATTGAGATCTGTAACACCTGAATGCCCTTTTGGAACTTTGTTTAGTTAGCATTTACGTAGTCTTGAGTCATTTAAGGACTACACTTCCCTGGATGTTTTGCAACACTGATTGTTGTGCACAGGTGTTCTGTATGAACTGAGTACTGTGGCCATAATTATTGATAGTGATACCTGTGTGAAATTCACAACCTAAGGTACAGCTAACACAATGGGAGATTTTGAGGAATTCACCAACAATAATACAATGCTACCATTGTTACTGCATTTGTATTCCATATTGAGATTTGTTAGATGTTAAGCATCATTCCATTGTTAGGCTAAGAGGTTGTTTCTGGAAGTTTATAGTAAACTAAATTAATTGAAACTTGTCTTCTGAAGTTAGGTTAGGGTTCTTGAACATTTCATTTGTATAAACAAAATCCTTTTTAGTTATTTATAATTTGTCTAAATTATTTCTAAAGATGCCACGAAGGTCAAAACGATCGCAAGCAGCTAGGAAAAGATTTGCTTTTTGCCAAAAGGTTATGCCACCTCTAAAAAGGCTAAGTAATGAGGTTGGGCTTCCTCAAACAAATACAGCTTGTGATGAGGGTTTGTGTCCTCCTGAAAGGCTAGAAAATGAGATTAGGAGCCATGTCACCCAAAGTTCTTTAAGCTTGTTAAACTTATTGCCAAAATTGCCAAAATTGCCCCAACTTGATGTTACTGCTGAAACTGTTGAACCCATTGAATTTGCTGAAAACCCTGAAGATATCCCTAGTGAGCCTGTTGTCAAAACTTTAAGTGGATCTTTTCATCAAGGTAATGCTAAATTTGGGCCTCATGCTGGTAAGCAGTGTGGTGCAATAAGTTTAACTGCTATTACTAAAAGTGCATTTTCTAATATATTTCTTTGGTCAAGGTCTAATTTAGATGATGTTTTGGTTGAAGGAAATGAGTTGTACAGGAAATTAGAGATTGAAGGCAAAATTTCTGATAAACATGGCTATATTGCAGTGCATGAATTACCAAGAAGCCTAAAACAGTGGGATGTTGAATTGTCTGTTGAGTATTCGGATTCCTACATGGGAAATATAGGTGTAGAAACGTATGTATCTGGGCTACAGGGATTCTTTGTTGATATTGATGAAGCACTGAATAAAACTTTTGAAAATTATGATGCTTGTCTCCTGACTATGAAGGAGGCTATTTGTGCTGTTGTTAGACGAAGAGGTTGGTATGCTGTGATTGACTCCCATGCCAGAAGTGTTGATGGCCGCCAATGTCCAGGGAGTAAAAGTGTTGTGGTGTTTTGTTGTGGTTTACATGTGGTCCATGATTAGACATGTGAAGAGACTTGCAAGGTCATTGAATGCATACAATGCCCAATTTGAAGTAACTGGAGTAAAGGTGTTTAAGAAATCATCTGCTTTGAAGCAATCTTCCCCAAGAGCAGGCTGCAGTACTGATGGCCAAATGACTAAGCATGATAAATGTGAGGTGAAGGAAAATGACATACAGGTAACTGAGGTTGCACAGGTTCAAGACAGTCAAGTAAGTGATGATTGTGAAGTTGTTTTGATCAGTGAAATGCAAAACCATTTTACATTTCAGCCTTTGGCAACACACCAGAAAAATAGGCTGTGTTTCATGCTTAACATTGTTCAAGGTTTAGGTGAAAATGTTGAGATGCCTGAGAAATTATTGATGGGCCAGCCATGTCGAATGAAAAGTATTGTGGGAGATGGCAATTGCTTTTTTCCAGCTTTGTCTGAGGTGATGAGTGGGACTGAGATGAATCACCGAAAGATCAGGGTTGCTGTTGTTAAACATATGATATCACATTCTTGTAGGTTTGAGGCATGTCTTAGGTCTGAGTACACTTCTGTTGACCAGTATGTGAAAGGATCACGCATGAGATATGTTGGAACCTGGGCAACAGAACTTGAGATACAGGCAGCAGCTGATCTATGTGGGACACCTGTTTACTTACCTTAGGAATAATTGGTTGAAATATTCACCTACCAAGATAGAGACAAATGAACAAGCAATTTATTTGAATAATAGGAATGAATTTCATTTCGAAGTTGTTACTTGTGTCAGAATAAGAGGTACTGAGGATTGTGCTAGCATTTGCAATAAATTGAGTTGTCATGAAGATGATTGTTCAAAACGCCAAACACGTGGAATGAAAAGAAAAGCATCCAGCAACAATGAGGAATTTTGCACAAAGTGTGCTACCACAAAAAGATATGCTAGTGATAATGAGTTTGAATTTTGCACTAGGCCAAAGTGTGCTGCCACAAAAAGATATGCTAGTGATAATGAGTTTGAATTTGGCACTAGGCCAAAGTGTGCTACCACAAAAAGATATGCTAGTGATAATGAGTTTGAATTTGGCACAAGGCCAAAGTGTGCTACCACAAAAACATATGCTAGTGATAATGAGTTTGCACAAAGTGTGCTACCACAAAAACATATGCTAGTGATAATGAGTTTGCACAAAGTGTGCTACCACAAAAATATATGCTAGTGATAATGAGTTTGAATTTGGCACAAGGCCAAAGTGTGCTACCACAAAAACATATGCTAGTGATAATGAGTTTGAATTTTGCACAAGGCCAAAGTGTGCTACCACAAAAACATATGCTAGTGATAATGAGTTTGAATTTGGCACTAGGCCAAAGTGTGCTACCACACAAACATATGCTAGTGATAATGTTTGAATTTTGCACTAAGTGTGCTACCACAAAAACATATGCTAGTGATAATGTTTGAATTTTGCACTAGGCCAAAGTGTGCTACCACAAAAACATATGCTAGTGATAATGTTTGAATTTGGCTAGCAAAGAGAAGGGTCCAAATGAATCTGTTTTTCAATCTCAGGTTGAAAGTCAAAGCATGGAGAGAAGGGAAAGAAGAAGTAACATGTGTGACTTTAACAATGTGGTTGTTGTCTTTCAAGAAAAAACAAGAACAGGACCTGAATATGTGTGTGCTGTTTGTCATAGGCTTCTTTTCAGAAATCAAGTGGTTCACTGTAAGAAAGATGATTATTTAAAAAAAACATCAGTGGCTGCTTCACTTGCTGTGACTTGCATAATTAAACACTTTTCTTCATGAATGTATTGAAGCATGCACTTTGGATTGTGGTATCAAGAAAGGACCTAAAGGTACCCTTTGGATTTGTCATACTTGTCACAGAAAAAATTCTGTTGGTAAATTACCTGAAGAAAGTGTTGCAAATAATTTACATCTGGAAAGGATTCCACCAGAGCTGAATGTCCTAAACTCACTTGAACAACACTTAATTGCTAGACACATTCCATTCATGAAGTTGCTTGCTTTGCCAAAAGGCTCACAAAATGGTGTGCATGGCCCTGTAGTGTGTGTTGCTTCAAAGTTTGCAGAAAATTCTGACATTCTGCCAAGAACCCATGATCAACTGATCCATGTGAAATTGAAAAGAAACTTAACTTATGAAGGTCATTATGAATATCAATATGTAGACACAAATAAAATCCACAGTGCATTAGCATATTTACAAGTGCATAACAGGTTTTATGAGGATATTTCAATTAATCCAGATTGGTCTAATCCCCTTAGCAGAACTGAAGGAGTACATAGTTGTGAAGCTGAGAACATGTCTACAGATGAGTCATCTGATGTAGTAAGGGATGATGTGGACCAGTCTTTGTATGATCAACAGCAACATGGTATGTTGTTGGATACATGTTTGCAACCTGTTGATGTGGCTCAAGAAGTTCTTGATCAGCATTTCAATGGTGTGTTTTCTATTGCTCCAGCTGAGGGAAACAGTCCTATCAGGGTATTACAGGATGAGACGAATGAAGCTAAGTGTTTTCCAACATTATTTCCAAATGGCAGGGGTACTTTCCATGAAATCAGGAAAGAGAAATTGACATTGTGCAAGTATTTTAATGCACGTATTTTGAATGCAAATGGCAGGTTTGCAAAAAACTTGGACTACATCTTTTATGCACAGTATTTGTCTGAGGTTAACCAAGTTATATCTAATGTGTCCATTGCTTTGCGAAAGGGTTATAATGCAAAACACTGTGCTAATATTGCTCCAGAGATGCTAACTAATCATGATTCTCTTCAGAGGATTCTAAAAGTTGATGAGGGATATAAGTTTTTGAAACCAATTAGAGGAACACCAGCTTTTTGGCAAGGGGTTCAAAAAGATTTGTTTGCAATGGTTAGACAATTGGGAATTCCAACTTGGTTCTGTTCTTTCTCTTCAGCTGATCTAAGATGGAGAGAAGTGATTGAAAGTCTTATGAGACAAGAAGGTATGTGCAGAACTTTTGATGATTTGGATTGGTCTGAGAGATGTGGTCTGTTAAGGAGGAATCCAGTTACAGCTGCTCGGATGTTTGATCGTCGTTTTCATGTATTTCTGAAAGATGTCATAATGTCACCAGCTCAACCTATTGGTAAGGTTATTGATTACTTTTATAGAGTGGAATTTCAGGCTCGTGGTTCTCCTCATACACATGCTCTTTTCTGGGTTGATAATGCTCCTCAGGTTGATAAATGTGAGGATAGCATTGTAGCAGACTTTGTTGATCAATATGTGACTTGTGAAATGCCACCTGTTACTGATGAGATGCATGCTATTGTTTCCAGTGTGCAGCAGCATAGCCGAAAGCATTCTGTCAGTTGCAGAAAGAAGGGGACTGTTTGTCGTTTTAATTTTCCTCGTCCTCCTAGTGGCAGAACTTTTATCACACGAAGCAAGCTGTCCCAAAATCAAGCACTGGTTGGAGTTGAAGTGAATGAAAAAGTTGAGAGAGACAAAAATTATGCTTTGGATGAAATAAAGGAACCGGTCCACTCTATGAAAAAGGAGGAAGCTGAGGCTATTCTTGAAAAGGTAAAGAAAGTACTAAATGATGAATGTCAAACATTTCAATCAGTTGATGGTTTGTTTGATGCAGTAGGTATCACTCAGGAGTTGTTTGAAGAGGCATATAGAAGGATAACTAAGAAAACAAGTGTTATGCTGAAGAGAAGACCTTCTGATATATGGGTGAATCAGTATAATAAGCATCTTCTGATGTGCTGGAATGGAAACATGGACATTCAGTTTGTTGTTGATGCTTACTCATGTATTGTTTATATTGTTTCTTACATTTCAAAATCTGAACGTGAAATGGGTATGTTGCTTCAGCATGCCCAAAAAGAGGCCTCTAATAAGAACATGGAAGCCAAACAGGTGTTAAAGAAGCTTGGGTCAGTGTACTTGTTTAACCGTGAAGTTTCTGCTCAGGAAAGCATTTATCGTCTAACAAATATGAGATTGAGAGAAGGTTCAAGGAAAGTCCAATTTATACCAACAGGTGATGATGTGGTTCGTATGAGTTTTCCTTTACATGTCATTCAGAGGAAAGCTGAATGTGGTGACTCTGGGAGCATTTGGATGACGAGCCTTACAGAGAAATACAGAGATAGGCCTAAAACTGATGAGTTTTATGATATGTGCTTGGCAAGGTTTAGTTCTGAATATCGCATTGTGTCTGCAAGTGATGCATTAAATGCCATAAAGCTAGATACTGATTTGGGCTTTGGGAAGAAAAGGACACGCACAGGTTTTGCTGTTGTAAGGTATGCAAGATTTTCTCCTACTAAAAATCCAGAGAAATATTATCTGAGTATTTTACAACTGTTTTTGCCACATTACTTGGACAGTGAATTAAAGCCATCAATGTTCCCCTCATTTGAGGAATTTTACAGAACAGGATTTGTGACATTGTTTGATAATGAATTAATAGCTGCTAAGCGTGTAGTGGATGTGTTTGAAAAAGATGCAGAAGATTTACAGACTGCTCAACAGCATCTTGAAATACATGGTCCTATGGAAGATGCATGGGCTGAGATTTGCCCTGAAACTGAACGGGAACGGCTTGAGTGTGTTGAGGAAAATGGACTGAGAAATGATTATAGGGTATGTGAAGAGGCTCTTCCAGATTTGCTCTCACCTATAGAGGTTGTGTGCACATTTGAGCCGTTGTCTAATATGATGTCAAAAGAGAATGGTTTCACTTTGTTAAGGTCATTAAATGAGACACAGTGTAACGTGTTGCATAGGATTTCTCAGTGGTGTCTACAGAAAGTACATCGCAAAAACCCAGAGCCATTTCATGTGTTTGTAACAGGAGGAGCTGGAACTGGAAAGTCTCACTTGATAAAGGCAATACAGTATGAAGCTAGTCGTATATTGTCAAAGTTGTCTGACAATCCTGATGAATTGCATGTGCTACTTACTGCCCCAACTGGTGTTGCTGCTTATAATATAAATGCTGCAACAATTCACAACACTTTGTCAATTGGCACAGATATATCCCTACCATATCAGCCACTTGGAGAGAATGAAGTGAACTGTTTAAGAGCTAAATTGGGAAATCTGCAGTTATTAATAATTGACGAGATTTCTATGGTAGACCATAAACTTTTGGCATATATACATGGCAGATTACGTCAAATTAAACAAATTGGTGACTATTCTCTATTTGGTAAAGTGCCTATTATTGCAGTTGGAGATTTTTATCAGCTGCCTCCTGTGAGGGGAACAGCATTATATAAAGATTTTACTTGCATAAACTTATGGGCTCACTTTTCTGTGGTTGAGCTAACAGATATTGTTCGTCAGAAGGATGTCCAATTTGCACAGTTGCTCAACCGTTTAAGGAAGCGCAGAAAAACAGATCCCATGTTAGATGAAGACATTTGTTTGCTGAAAAAGCAAGAGACTGGAGAAGAGCTAAGTGATTATCTTCACATCTATGCAAGAAATAAGGAAGTGGATGATCATAATTTTATGATATTGCATCGGTTGTGTTCTGATGTTGTTGAAATTGGAGCCCAGGACTTTGACAGAATTGCACGATCTGGTCGATTGGAGAGAAAGAGTGGTCATCATGCAACAGTTTTGAAAACTTCCCTTGAGAGAGTTCTTCATCTTGGTCTACATGCTCGTGTCATGCTTTTAAAGAATATTGACGTTTGTGATGGGCTTGTGAATGGGGCTTTTGGCACAGTCTCTAAAATTTGTTATGGAAATGATGACACTTTTCCTTCACTGATATATGTCACATTTGATGATTCCCGAATTGGAAGAACTGCAAGAATGAAGAGGCCTTGTTCAGACCATACCTGTTTAAATGGTACACCAATTAAGCCAGAGGAAGAGAGGGTGACGAATAGTGGTGGTGTGAGGCGTCAGTACCCTTTGAGATTAGCTTGGGCTTCTACTGTTCACAAAGTTCAAGGTTTAACTGTTGATAAGGCTACTGTCTCACTCAAAAAGATATTTGCTCCTGGACAGGCATATGTTGCTCTAAGTCGTCTGACGTCACTTGAGGGACTCATCATTGAAGACTTTGATGAGAAGGTAATTTATGCCAATAAAGACATTGAGAGTTCGATACAAGACATGCCTTTATTCCTTGAACCAGATCTGCATCCTGCTTGTTTTAAGGTTGTTTTACATAATGTGGAAGGGCTAATTTCTCACATTGAAGATTTCAAATGTGATAACAGGTTTATGGGAGCAGATGTAATTTGTGTGACTGAAACACAATACCGTATGAATGTTGTTTAGAGAATTGTGATGTTGAAGGATTCAAATTTTATAGTAAGTGTAGAAATATTGCTTACAATGGAAATGAGAAGTATTTTGCAGATTTGAAAAGGCAAAAACATGGTGGGGTTGGTATGTACCACCAAATACATGTTGAATGTTATGTGATTGATTTGCCAATTCCTAATATTGAATGTTTAACTTTCATGGTACCATTTCTTGATGCAGTTGTTGCTGTTCTATACAGACCACCATCTTACAGCCTTGCCAATTTTAGCTGCAAGTTGATTGAGTTGACTGAATTCTTAGATACTTTTACTGGAGGTAAAATTGTCATGGGTGATTTTAATGAAAATCTTTTTGTTTCCAGTTCAATCCAGCTAGTAATGGAGGAATTGAATTTTATTCAGATTGTTGAAGAAGCAACAACTGAATATGGTACATTGATAGATCATGTTTATGTCAAGAATATGGAAATGTATGATATGGATGTTACAATTCTGCCAACTTATTTTAGCTGCCATCAGGCTTTGTCAATTAATCTATATCCTAAAATTAATCCAAAATAGACATGTGAAGGCACTTTGTAACATTTGTGATGTCAGGCCCAGATTGTTTCCCCCTGTTGAGTGTTGAGAGTCTTTGTGAATCAATTGTCAATTCTGTATATGTCCATTTTTAATGACTCACTAGCTCAGTCAGTGGCCCTTACTTTAAAAAATATGTTATTGTGAACTGTTGTTCATTACCAGAGTAAAGTGCAAGACAATTTGCTGAAAGTATCTGGATCTCCAAGGGCCGAGTTTGTTAAAAAAAAGGCAGGTTAGATCCAGATGAAATGTAATCCCACTATTACTTTTGAGAAACTGGGCTCAGTAACATTTTACTATTGAACAATGTAAATCTTTTAATACAAATGTTTTAAAGGGACACCAGGCAACGTTTTCGTGTTAATTACTCATCTTCGTAAGTCGGTATATGGTTAAATGACTCATTACAGGGTGAATGAAGACTCTTTTGCCCGCCCCTACTGCCTGTAGGAAGAATATCGCGCTTGCAAGTTCAGTGTATCGTACCCGCCGACCGAAGCAGGATCAGTTTATATCCTGCATCCACAGCACAGAGGCAGGCTAACAAAACATAGTTGCAAACGTGTGTATAATGGCAGAGCCAGTGAAGAAGCAGCGAAAACCCTTGACGGAAGATGCAAAGAAAAGGAAAAGAGCTTCAGACTGAGCGAGGGGGGCATCAGGCTTGCTTGGTGTCCCTTTAACTGCAAGGAAATGGTACTGATTATTATGTTTATTAATAGAGTTTGGATTGTTGCTGAAACTTAAAAAATGCAATGCTGAGACTTTGGCAAATGGCTGAGTTCCAAGGGTTAATGTGGAAATTATTTTTTGTAATTTTTGATCTTTTATAAAATGTGTTTAAGTTTAACAGTTGGTTGGAAATGGAGTTACGTGGAGCCATATTGCATTTATAAGTAAGGCAACACCCTTGGAGCATGGACAAGACAGATCAAATTAGTTAACCCTTTAGGAGCCAGAGGTTTTTTTCCGAAACGATCAATTTTAACATCTTCATTTCAAAAGGCTATATCTTAACCCTTTAGGCGCCAGAGTTTTTTTTTCAAAACGTTCGATTTTGACATCTTCATTTCAAAAGGCTATATCTTAAAAGTGATAAGAGATAGAGACTTTCTGTAAATTAGAGAAATATTAAGGATGACCCAAAGTTTATGTAGGGATTAAATGTTTATATCTAATTTGCATATTATGACGTCATATGGTGGCGGCCATCTTGGATTATAGAATTTTCATGAAAAGTCGCATGTTTGAATAATAAAATGCACCACTTCTTTCCCCCCAAAATGTCCCTCACCTTCTGTATGCTATATTGCACAATACTGAATGCTCAGGTAAATACTAAGTAGTAAACAAACTATGTAAATCATTACTAATAAATGGCAGAAACAAACCAAATGCATGTAGCGGTAGGCGCCTTTTGCTGTAGAGATTTTCCATTTACTACATACAGTAGGCACTCTGATTCCATGTATGGGGCACATATATATTATTCAGATGACACACAAACACAAGTAGACAAGACCTGTTTAGTTCAAAAGCTCACTTGCCACGGCAAGGCACAGATCAGGAGTGAGATGACGAGACAAGACAAGAGACAATGTTAGTATTTGATTTCTTTTTGTTGTTTTTGTTGATGTTTTTTGTTGTTGTTTTTTTCTTAGCTGACAAAGACAAACACATCACAAGGACATGAACACACAAAAAAGAACACATATATGTCCTAAATGGTCAGGGAAATAGATAATCAACAGTGTAAATCATTACTAATAAATGGCTGACATTTTTTTTTTATGTAGCAGGCCTTTTGCTGTAGAGATAATGACTATCCATATCCATATCCTATCCATACAGGGCCGGCATTCCCATCATCTTGTGATAGACTATGCATGGCCTAATGGCTCTCCTGCCCCGTGTCACCACCTCTGCTTCTGTTGCGAGCAGCATGGCCAGATCTGCCTCGCACTCGCGTCGAGTGGAGAGAATTTGCACAGCTCGGACTAGGCCTACTGTCATTCTCATTGCGACTCCCCACACTGCCTCTACGTTCCCCCCTAACTGTCCTATGAGCACTTCGACCTCGTCTAACATACCCAGTGGCATTAGACAAAGGCTCCACCACGTTACTGTCGCCGCGACTGCGGAGAGGCACACGTTCAAAAGACAGAAGCTAGCGCTATGGACACTAGGCTACCTCCAGCCTCGTTCGCCACACCACTAACACCCTGCTAACTTCCCGATGAACACTCCGAACCCGTGAAACATTATTCCCACCAGTGACATTGGGCAAACGATTCAACGTTTGTGCTTGGTGTAAGCTAAACTATGGAGTAAACTCTCACTTTGTCCAGCTGCATCATTGCAAGGCAGGGACGCATCTGAAGCCTCACTAAACAAATCACCGTAATTTTCTGAAGGCAGATATTCCCCTTCAGAATCAGGGTCCGCGAATAGAAGACCCAACACTTCATTTCGGGTAAACTTTTTTGATGCCATTAGACGATAATCTAATGCAAATACTCGCTGACGTTGACAATAGCGCTCTGACAAAGTGGCTCACACGCACACTAGCTCCGGTATTTCACGCACTGATTCAATGCGCTGTAGCTAGAAAGTTTTGTTTAAAGCCTGCCTATTTTTCGACTCGGGGATGACGTATGACATGTCTGCCATCTAGTGGAGTGGAGGTCGAACGAAATATGACACCCTATTTGACTAAATCGGCCGTTTTATTCAGTACCGCATCTTGTCGACTAAAGTCGACAGTGGCGCCTAGAGGGTTAAAAGTGATAAGAGTTAGAGACTTTCTGTAAATTAGAGAAATATTAAGGATGACCCATCCTTTATGTAGAGATTAAATGTTTATATCTAATTTGCATATTATGACGTCATATGGTGGCGGCCATCTTGGATTATAGAATTTTCATGAAAAGTCGCACGTTTGAATGTTAAAATGCACCACTTCTTTCCCCCCAAAATGTCCCTCACCTTCTGTATGCTATATTGCACAATACTGAATGCTCAGGTAAATAGTAAGTAGTGAACAAACTGTGTAAATCATTACTAATAAATGGCAGAAACAAACCAAATGCATGTAGCGGTAGACTGGCCTTTTGCTGTAGAGATTTTCCATTTACTACATACAGTAGGCACTCTGATTCCATGTATGGGGCACATATATATTATTCAGATGACACACAAACACAAGTAGACGAGGACCTGTTTAGTTCAAAAGCTCATTTGCCACGGCAAGGCACAGATCAGGAGTGAGATGACGAGACAAGACAAGAGACAATGTTAGTATTTTTTTTCTTTTTGTTGTTTTTGTTGATGTTTTTTTTCTTAGCTGACAAAGACACACACATCACAAGGACATGAACACACAAAAAGGAACACATAGTGTATGTCCTAAATGATCAGGGAAATAGATAGCAAATCAACAGTGTAAATCATTACTAATAAATGGCTGACATTTTTTTTTTTTATGTAGCATTATGCTACATGCTTATATAGCCTTTTGCTGTAGAGATAATGACTCCCTATCCCTATACATACAGGGCCGGCATTCCCATCATCTTGTGATAGACTATGCATGACCTAATGTGTGTGTGTGTGAGAGAGGGAGAGAGCGTGTCACCACCTCCACCATGCGAGCAGCATGGCCAGATCTGCCTCACGCGCGCCGAGTGGAGAGAATTTGCGCAGCTCGGACTAGGCCTACTGTCATTCTCATTGCGACTCCCCACACTGCCACTACGTTCCCCCCTAACTGTCCTATGAGCACTTCGACCTCGTCTAACATACCCAGTGGCATTAGACAAAGGCTCCACCACGTTACTGTCGCCGCGATTGTGGAGAGGCACAAGACAGAAGCTAGCGCTATGGACATTAGGCTACCTCCAGCCTCGTTCGCCACACCACTAACACCCTGCTAACTTCCCGATGAACACTCCGAACCCGTGAAACATTATTCCCACCAGTGACATTGGGCAAACGATTCAACGTTTGTGCTTGGTGTACGCTAAACTACGGAGTAAACTCACTTTGTCCAGCTGCATCATTGCAAGGCAGGGACGCATCTGAAGCCTCACTAAACGAATCACCGTCATTTCCTGAAGGCATATATTCCCCTTCAGAATCAGGGTCCGCGAATAGAAGACCCAACACTTCATTTCAGGTAAACTTTTTTGATGCCATTAGACGATAATCTAATGCAAATACTTGCTGACGTTGACAATATCGCTCTGACAAAGTGGCTCACACGCACACTAGCTCCGGTATTGCACACACTGATTCAATGCGCTGTAGCTCAAAAGTTTTGTTTAAACCATGACCTTTTTCGGACTCGGGGATGACGTATGACATGTCTGCCATCTAGTGGAGTGGATGTCGAACGAAATATGACACCCTATTTGACTAAATCGGCCGTTTTATTCAGTACCGCATCTTGTCGAGTAAACTCGACAGTGGCGCCTAGAGGGTTAATGTACATATGTTTATTGTTATTCAAGTGTTTTTGTCATCAAGGCTGTAAACTTCACTTGCCGGATCTCCAGAGTATTATGAGTCTGTCATGGCTAGCAGCATGTACCATCATCAGAACATGATGCTTTGATTGATATTTGAATCCACAATCTCATGATCATCCGACCATGGCATTAACCCACTGCCTCTAAAATGTTTTCAGGCTGTCCTGACATTGACACATGGTCAATCATATGTAATTCAAAATATATATATATATATAGTGGTTTTGGCTTTTCTGTGAAATTGTGGATAAATGAAACATTTGCAGACAACACAAATAATGTACAAAATATTCATGTGACATCAGTGTCTAATATGATGGAAGAATGGATAATGGCAAAGTTCCCCTTAATAACATGTACTACAATGGTTGCTTTTGCATTCAGACTTTGGTAAAATGATGACATGTTTTACAATACTTAGAATTTCCTAAATGTGAAGTGCAGAGCAATGCCAGAATGTCATCAGTAGCATGGAGGATGTTGATAATGGCATGTTTGGGTTGGCAAGGCAAGTACAAGGCATTATTACACTGAGCCACTGTCTTTCCTTCCTTTTGCAATGTTACATTCACATAATCAAAAGCCTACTGATATTTTCTCATTCCTGTAAGCACATTTCATAATGTGATCAAAATATTTGTCAGAAGAGTACACCTGAAAAGAACCTAATGTGCAGGTTGATTTCTATGCTGTAATTGGGATTTGAGCCCACAACCTAAAGATCACCAGCACAAGTCATTATCCCATTGAGCCACTGACAATTGTGTAATCCATTATGTCACATTCACATTGTGAAAATATCTATTGATAAGCAAACAACATTAATGTTTCAAGCATACATTTCACAATAGAAAACTGTTTTAAATTCTGGGGCAATTAGACATTTGAAGAACACTAATGGAAGAAATATAAATATGACAGTTCATAATGCATGTGCAGCTTGATCATAATGCTCTGGATGGGATTTGAACTATCAACCTAAGAAACAGCAACACAAGGCATTATCCCACTGAGCCACTGACAATCCTACAAGATAGCCAGTCACATTCACATGGTGAAAATGTGTTTTGGTAAACACACAACAAAGAAAAACTCCAAGCATACATTTGACAATAAAAAGAAGGGCTTTCCTAAAAGATTACACCTGAAAACTGTTTTAAATTCTGGGGCAATTAGACATTTGAAGAACACTAATGGAAGAAATATAAATATGACAGTTCATAATGCATGTGCAGCTTGATCATAATGCTCTTGATGGGATTTGAACTCTCAACCTAAGAAACAGCAACACAAGGCATTATCCCACTGAGCCACTGACAATCCTACAAGTTAGCCAGTCACATTCACATGGTGAAAATGTGTTTTGGTAAACACACAACATCAAGAAAAACTCCAAGCATACATTTGACAATAAAATGAAGGGCTTTCCTAAAAGAGTGCACCTGAAAACTTTTTGCAAGTCTGGGGCAATTAGACATTTGTAAAGAACAACACTAATGGATGACATATAAAAGAGTTAATGATGAAGGGAAAAAAGTAAACAAAGAAGTTCCCCTTTATGCCATAGAGTGTCTTGCCATTCTGATTCTTGGAAACTGATGAGTGTGAATGTTGATTGCCTGATGTCATTCAGGTGCTGTTCAATGTGAATCTTAAATGACCAATAGTATGTGCAGCTTAATCCTAAAACTCCAGCGGGGATTTGAACTCTCAACCTATGAAACTGCAGTACAAGGCATTACCCCACTGAGCCACTGACAATCCTACATATTGGGCAGTCACAGTCACATTGTAAAAATATGTGTTGGCAAACATGCAACATCAAGAAAACTTCTAGTATACATTTGACAATAGAATTAAGGGCTTTATAAAAAGAGTACAGATCTGAAAATGTGCACTGTTAATGGTATCCACCTAATAATGGTTGTATGGTTGTTATCCAAGAAAAAGAAATTACTCATATAGGAATATAGGTGATATAGGAGAAATGGGCTGAGTGGTGGAACTTTATTGGCCTATATCTTTGAAATGGAACAACATATCCAAATTATTTTAATAACTTGTGTGAGGCTTGGTCTAAACATTGTCTGTGAGAATTTTGGTGAAGATTTGATAATTTTTGAAGCCTGTGAAACTTTTTATGATGTTTGGCTTTTCTCTGAAATTGTGGCAAAAGTAAACATTTTTAGAGCATAAGACCAGGGTGAAAAAGATGCATCTGAATGTAGAGATTAATATGATGAAAGAATTTTGAGTCTAGGTCAATCTGGTAAGGAGAAATAAGCATTTTTGACAAGAGCGCCACCTTTAGGTGCAGTACCCCAAATTTTGGGTTATGGGTAGTGGGGGGTACTGGTAACAATACTTGAAAATGTGAAGTTTCTAGGACTTACGGTTTATAGGAATATATGTGATCTAGGAAAAATGGCCTAAGTGGTCTAACTTTATTGGCCTATATCTCTGAAATGGAACAAAATATCAAAATTCTGATCAATAACTTTTGTGAGGCTTGGTCTAAACATTGTCTGTGAGAATTTTGGTGAAGATTTGATTATTTTTGAAGTATGTGAAACTTTTTATGATGTTTGGCTTTTCTCTGAAATTGTGGCAAAAGTAAACATTTTTAGAGCATAAGACCAGGGTGAAAAAGATGCATCTGAATGTAGAGATTAATATTATGAAAGAATTTTGAGTCTAGGTCAATCTGGTAAGGAGAAATTAGCATAATTAACTTTTTTTTCCAACAGCGCCACCTTTGGGTGCAGTACCCCAAATTTTGGGTTATTGGCAGAGGGGGGTACTGGTAACCATACCTGAAAATTTGAAGAGTTTTGGAGTTACGGTTTAGGCTGCAGTATGACTTTTACAGAATTTTGGCCAAAAATTAACGGTACAGAAACAATAGGGGTCCTGCAGCTACGCTGCTCGGACCCCTAATAAATAATAATAAAACTTAAGAAGAACAATAAGTGTGCTGCTTTGCAGCAAGCACACTTAATAACATTTGGGGTTGCTCACAGTATACCCACCACTACAACTAACTAACTAGACTACACCACTGGTTAAATGGCGCATTGCAATTTACAATTTGTAAATGAGTTCAGGGGCATACAGAAAGTTGAAGTTTGGGTGACATCAATAAAGAAAATAGAAACAAAGGGATGTGTACAGCCTCAAGTATGAATGATGTCACATTAAACAGAAGGTTCAGAGCAGCGGCAGACCTTTCTTGGTGCCACGCAAGTTATTGAAAGTCATGTATTTTCAGAACGTAGTGGTTCTGTGCCATGTCCCATGTATAAGGGGCTTCAGGTTGATCCAGTGACGGTGGGTGATGGTCAGGGAGATGGATGTCAGAGGACTTGGAGAAAGGGGGAGGACATGCCACCTCAGACCACCCCAGCCAAACCACTTCACGTAGGCATTCCCTTGCTTGCAGACTAATGTAGACCATGGAGACCACCTTGCTGCCACCTCCTCAAAAAGGAAAGCCTTACCTGCAAAAAGGAAAGTTACAATAAAGTTAGTCAGACAATTTTACAACATTACAAAGCATCTAATAAGGCACTCAACACCACTAGTAATACCAATTAATTAAATATATGTGTGCAATAAACTTCACAGCCTACCTAATGTTAACTACACATATATACGGTGTGAATGTTATTAACTTGCGTCAGCTTGAAAAATAACGTTATCAGTATGACTGATCATGGACGTTAGATGACAAACTAAGGTCTTTCTCAAATGTTCACCGATATCCCTGGGAAGTGACTGGTTCTTGGCGTAGTGTTTAATGCAGGCGTTTCATTTATCGATCATTCACTTATGCGGTCTACAACTACCGACCTATTTTTTACAGTCTATGCTACCGACCTACCATCACAGAAGTAGCTCTAACAGAGGTGTCTGTCATTAACGTTAGAAAAAATGCAACGCTGGCAAACTGGCTAGTAGTTAACGTTACATTAACATGACGGGTTGATGAGGTCCATGCTTCACATTACGTTAACGTTAACTTGCGTTGCTTTATCACATCATACCGTTGCTTTATCACATCATATACTGTACTGACTGTCTAGTGTTATTAATCCCCATGTACAGTCAATGGTTACTCCATGTTGAGATGGCATACATTAAGATTGAGATATTTGAAAACAGCAACAACTAATAAAAGTATATCATGCATCGACTGTTATGGGAGCTGTGTGCTAATCTTCACTTCAACGACTAACTTAGCCTCCCGTTGACGGTAACGTTAATGTAGCTGCTAACGTTAGCATGTAATTCGCTGTCCGTATTTCTGTTGTTAGCTCATTAGTATTCACCATACTAAATTGTCACAGTCTATAATCAACATAATACGCTCTCTTAGACGTATTTAAGAACAGCAATAGACAAAAAAAACTTTTCAGTTGATACGTAACACTTACCAGACAAGAACAAACCGATTGTTGTTTGTACTGTTTAGCTAGCTAAAATTCATCCAGCCAGCTAGCCTTCGGCGCCGAGTCGACCTGTGTTGTGGAAAGGAGAAGGGGGCGGGTTTCACTTGACAAGGGGCGTGTTTAACTCGCTGAGTGGCAACTGAGTGGGTGTGCCTGACCGCGACTCCTCTTCACTGCGCATGCTTCAACTTCTGCTGCGCAGCCGCACTTCAAATTGGTTGCAAATTTTCCAAGATGGCGTCGCCTCGGCGGCTTCAATTCCATAGAACACTGCAGAATGCAGCCACACTGTCGAGTTCTATATTATACAGTCTATGGGACAGAGAAATGTGCAATAATGACATCACAAATGGGGAAATTGAATGTGCTTTGGGGGGTATGAAAAATGACAAGAGCCCTGGCCTTGATGGCTTACCGTGTGAATTTTATAAGGCTTTTAAAACAGTCTTAATCCCTGTTTTAAATATTATTTATCAAGAAGTATGGTCAAAGAGAATCTTAAGTCCATCAATGACGAAGGGGGTTAATAAAATAATTTATAAGAGAAAAGGTGATAGGGAGAAACTGGAAAATTTTAGACCTATCAGTCTTTTAAACTAAAAGATTTTAGCAAAGGTATTGGCAAATAGACTGAAGCAGGTTTTGCCCAGTCATTCAGACCAACCAAGCGTATGCTGTACTGGGTAGGGACATCTCAGACACAATTAATAGCATAAGAGATAAGGTATGGTACATGGATAAAGAAAATAAGAAGGGTTTCATTGTAAATACAGATTTGGAAAAGGCGTTTGACAGGGTGGAACATGATTTTCTTTTTGGTGTTTTAAATAAGTTTAATTTTGGAAACAATTTTATTGGGTGTCTGAGGTGTCTCTACTCAGATGCCAAGAGTTGTGTTAAGGTAAATGGCTTTTTAACTGATTTTATCTATTTAACTAGATCGATCAGGCAGGGATGTCCACTGTCTGCATTACTTTACACTCTGGTTGCTGAGCCTCTTGGCTTAGCAATTAATGCGGACAGTGGAATCAAAGGTGTCCCAGTTGGAAATTTTAGTGGTTTTAATTCTGAGACGAAAATCTACCAGTATGCCGATGACACAACTCTTGTGCAGATGAAAAAAGTATAGACATTAGCATGAAAATTCTAGACATTTATTGTAAAGGTTCTGGGGCCAGAATGAATGTGGGCAAAACCGATTTCATGAGGTTAGGTAGAGGAGGAGCTTTGTCAAGGGCGCTACCCTTCAAGGAAGTTCAAAATTGCATGAAAATTCTGGGGGTTAGCGTAGGGCCTGATGAGATTTTGACAACTAAGGAAATGTGGGAGGAGACAATAGGCAAAGCAAAACAAAGATTGGCATTCTGGGGGAGGAGGAGTCTCACGCTCAGGGGCAAAATTTTTTGTGTTGAATTCACTGTTTTTGTCTAAAATATGGTACGTCCTTGGTTCAGTCTGTATGCCAAAACCTGTCGCAAATGTTTTTAAACGTTTAGTGATGGATTTTATCTGGCACGGTAAGCCATCTAAGATAAAATATGACACTCTGATCGGGGCAGTGGAGGAGGGAGGCCTGGGACTGCTGGACCCCATCCTAAGGCTGAGGATGAGAGTGAAAATGGTAAAGAGCTTTCTAGGTGATGAAAATAAAGAATGGAAATCAACAATGAAATACTTTTTAAATAAAGTTTGTGGTAGGGGCTCTTCAGCCTTATGGATGGGGTTGAAGGACAACATGACTGTTGGCATCCCAGAGTTTTATAGGGAAGTTTTAAGGGCGTGGGTAAAATTTAGGGAGAGTTTAAAAATAACTCCAATTGGGAGGGAAGCGATTTTAAATCAGCCACTGTTTTTAAATCCAAATTTAAATATTGGATGGGGATTTTATTGGAAGATTTGGTATGAAGCTGGTTTTAAAACGATCAGAGATCTCTTTTATGAGATAAGGCCAGGGCTCTTGCCATTCCAAGCTTTTGTGGATGATCTGAAACAAATAAAGGAGGACTATGAGGAAGATAAAATTAAAAAGGATCTAGGAAAAATCATAAGTGCAATACCAAAAGAATGGATAGAACAAATAGAAATGAATGAGGAAAAACAGGAAGAGAAATTTGAAATTGTTTTTAAAGAAGGTAACGGTGTGTTTGAGCTTTGTGTTTTAAAACAGTTTTATTTATTTTTTAGAAGCCTTGCTTTTGTGGAGCCAGTTTCAAATTCATATTGGGGAAGAGTGCTTGAAAACATAAAGGAAGATATATGGCGAAACATGAGACACGGTTTAAAATGTCCAATTTTAGAAAACTTTGATTTTATGCTGGGCCACAATTGTGTTTTTAATGAAATGAGATTATTTAAGATGGGGTTTGTGAACAGTGATGTATGTAAAATATGTGGAAAAGAAAAAGAAGGAGTGAAGCTAGTTGCTGCTACTGGAAGAAACTGGAATTTCCACTTAATTATTTTGTATGATGTTTTTCCTTTGTGAGAAACTAAAGTGTTTTGTGAGAAAACTGAAAGAAATAGTGATTGGTTTTAGTGAAGAAACAGAATACGTAAATAATAACTGGGAAAAACTGTTTATGTTTGGGGTTTTTGAAACATATAAGAAAAACAGACAAGCAATCCAGGTGACGTTGGCAGTTGCAAGGCATACAGTGTGGGTAAGGAGAGCTATGGTGAGACAAAAGGGGGTTGAAATTGATATATGCATCCTCTTCAAAGCTAAATTGTTGAGATTATTGGAAACGCTGGATGTCTACTTCAGTGAAAAGGGGGATTTGGAAGTATTTAATAAAATATTTGTTTATACTAATCCTTTTATTCAAGTGACATGGAAAGGTATAGAGCTAAATTTACCAACTTGTTCTTAAATCATGTTGCTGGTTTGTTTATTCTGTTTTTATGAAGCTTGCAAATTTACGGGTTTATTTATTTATTGCTTTTATTTATTTGTTGAAAGCATAAAGTCCAACATTTCTGTAACATTTTGCACATGTTTTTTATGGCCTTCTGGAAGTGTTACATATGTGGGCCCTTGCGTATTTTGCACATATGCGATTTTTGCACAACTGCATTTTTTCACAGATGTTGTCTATAGATAATTTGTTGTATTTTATGTATGGGTCTAATTTATGCTTAAGCACATGCACTTTGAACTGTATGCTCTTCTGCACTGTTTGCATATGTGGAAAAGAATTGATATGGATTTATGGATATTTTGTTGGAAGTGAAATAGAAGTCGATCAGTAAATGATTTCTTGTGAAATGTAATATTTTGAATGTTGTATCAATAAAAGAGACAAAAAAAAACCTCTCGTCTGATCTCGGAAGCTAAGCAGCGTCGGGCCTGGTTAGTACTTGGATGGGAGACCGCCTGGGAATACCAGGTGCTGTAAGCGTTTTGCTTGTGCAGGCAGAGCGGTTGAGGTTGATGAACGTGTCCGAGTGGTTGCGTAATCGCTTACGGCCATACCACGCTGAGCACGCCCGCTCTCGTCTGATCTCGTAAGCTAAGCAGCGTCGGGACTGGTTAGTACTTGGATGGGAGCCCAGCAGTGTTTTTCCTACTGCTGGGCGGGCAAGTTTGCGTAGGTCCACATGGACCAAACATTTCAACACCGGTGTTTGACGCCACAAAAAGGATTATTGGAAATGAATGAAACAAAGGACATTGCAGGAAATAATTCAAGAAAAATCACTAACGATATACATAAAATTATAAAAATTCGAGCAAGGAAACAATGACTGAACGAAACGGAATGACTAAGACTGGAACAATAGAACATGTGAGTAAAGAGAAACAATGACTGAACAAAATGGAATGACTAAGACTGGAACAATAGAACATGTGAGTAAAGAGAAACATACAGAAGCTACAAACAACATGAATAATGAAATAGATAGATAGATACTTTATTGATCCCCAGGGGAAATTCAAATGGTTGATGGACTAATGAGAGGTGATGGATTTACAATGGTGGAAAGAGGAAAAAAGAAGTCTAAGCAAGAGATGAAAATGAACCAGTTTTGAATGATAATGAAGATAAACAGATGGATAATATGGTGGAAAGTGAAAGCAGTTTTACAAAGGCTAAAACTGTTGTTGGAAAGAAGGTGAATGAAATGAGAGAAAGACATAAAGTGGAATACAAACGTGAATGGACTGTTTTAATGGACTGCTGAACGTCAGCAAGACCAAAGAGATTGTTGTTGACTTCCGGAGAGGTCACACCCAACACCTGCCACTGACCATCGACGGTGCTGTGGTGGAGAGAGCGAGCAGCACCAAATTGCTGGGGGTGCACATCAGTGAAGACCTCTCCTGGACCACCAACACTGCATCACTGGCGAAGAGAGCTCGGCGCCGCCTGTACTTCCTGCGGAAACTCAGGCGAGCAAGTGCTCCACCAGCCATCATGACCACATTCTACCGAGGCACCATCGAGAGCATCCTCTCCAGCTGTATCGCTGTGTGGGGCGGAAGCTGCACTGAATACAACAGGAAAGCCCTGCAGCGCATAGTGAACACAGCTGGAAGGATCATTGGTGCTTCACTCCCCTCCCTGAAGGACATTTACACCACCCACCTCACCCGCAAGGCGACCAAAATTGTGAGTGATGCAAGTCACCCCGCTCACAATCTGTTTGATCTACTGCCCTCTGGGAAGAGGTACAGAAGCCTGCGCTCCCGCACTACCAGACTCACCGACAGCTTCATACACCAAGCTGTAAGGATGCTGAACTCTCTCCCTCCTCTCCCCCCTCCACCCTCAGCTACATAACATCCTGGACATTGGACCCACAATGGCCGCCTGCACTACTCCACTTGCACACTTGCACACTTGTACACTTTACAACTTGGTGTTGTTGTCCTGAAAACACAACACTTCTGCTGCTCTTACATAACTTGCACCACTATGCCACTTTCTTTATTACTTAGGTCAAACAGAACTACCCAAGCCTTTTATTGGCCTGACTTTGCACTAGTATTTTATTGACTGTCTATGCACAATTTCAACCAAATTTTGCTGCTCTTATTTTGTTCATTATTATATGTGCCCTCTTATTTACTTATTTACTTACTTTTTTGTTTACTTGAATGTTATGTTTGTCTGTGGACTTAAATTGGAAAAATATGTCTTGTCTTAACCGTGGGATAGTGAGAAACGTAATTTCGATCTCTTTGTATGTCTGGAACATGTGAAGAAATTGACAATAAAGCTGACTTTGACTTTGACTATAATGATATAGAGAGCAGATATACCCAGTATGATATAGAGATCAGATATAATGATATAGAGATCAGACATACCCAGTATAATGATATAGAGAGCAGATATACCCAGTATGATATAGAGATCAGATATAATGGTATAGAGATCAGACATACCCAGTATAATGTAGAGATCAGATATAATGATATAGAGATCAGACATACCCAGTATAATGTAGACATCAGATATAATGATATAGAGATGAGATATACCCAGTATAATGATGACGGTCACCAAGTGTTTTCCATTCCTCTCCACTGAGGATAATGATGTTTGGCCTGTAAAAATAGATAACCTGTATACCTATAGTAGAATTAATGTGCACATTTTACTCTCTGTCCACCATGACACAGGGAGCAGGCCGGGTCAGGTACAGGTCCCCCTGCTGTAAAAATATAAACTTTGGCCTACAGTTTTTCTCAGTCGCTTTAGTGCATTTCTCAAATCATCATTAACATTTGCATAACAGTTAGTGCATTTCTCAATACAATTAGTGCAAAACACCTGCAAAAGTGTGTATCTTGCTCAAAATGCTTAGTCTATGTTTCAAAGGCAAGTATTTAAACCAATTAAACTGTCAGTGTAATCAAAATGACAAGCCCTTATGCCATTGTTTATGTCAAAATAGTCAAACTGCTTTGTCTTGTTGTCAATATGACAGTTTACTCTGCAAGTATTTTCTAATGAACAATGCAGCACTAATTATATGTGGCATAGCTATTTCAAAACTAGTTACACATTCTTGTGTGTGGAGGGGATTGATTGCAAGAGGGCGGATATGATAACCCTATTGACAGACATTATACTGTGACTTTACTGTGAAGAAAACAAAGGCTTTTACATACAGCCTTATGACCAGTATGACCAGTGAAACCTCATTATGACCAGTATGACCAAATGACCAGTAAAACCATAGACTACAGTCTATGAGTAATCACCCCTAAATCACAGAGTTTCCGCATGGGAAAGCATTTATTCTCTTCATTCTGATGAAAGCATGATCTGAACCTGATTTGGTAATACATAGGTGCAGTCAATACATGTTTCTTTTCATGCATACAGCAGTGACATGTGGTTTATAAACTACACGGTTAATAGCCAGGAATATAACTGTGCTCATTCCACTCTGGCCTGTGTGTCTAAGATGTGTTCAATTATGACCACTTTAGCCTGTGTGTCTGAGATGTGTTTCTGAATGACCACTCTAGCCATTAAACAAAAGCAGTTGTCTTTATTTCTGGGTGATGGGGAAAGAGTTTTGGTCCATCAGTTCTCCGACCCGTTCTTGTAAAATCTGCACTACTTCAGCCAAGATGAAGACATGGGTGTCGTCCAGATCTTGAATAATGAACTTTTTCCCAAGCGCTGATGTTTCATCTAGATACAGGAGAAACTGCTTCATGGCTGGGTCACTGTTGGAGAAAGAAACATAAGTGAACAATACTATAAAAAAAACAGACCGAAACCCCCCAACAGCTAGGCCAGTCAGTGCATTTCTTGATTAGAATTGCAGTTAGTGTGAGGTGCTAGCCTGGGAAATCCAGATTAACCTGTTAGCGAATTTGAATTCACAATAGCGATAGATAGATAGATAGATAGATAGATAGATAATTGATCCCCAAGGGGAAATTCAAGAAGCTAGGGTTAGGTTAGGGAGCTAATCCAGTATGGGGCGGGCTTAACATGATGAGACAGAGCAGTGCATCCAATGGCTGCGCTGATGGCGACAGGGTTAAACAGATATGGACGTGCATTTTCTTTGGAATTGAGTAAACAACTGCATTTAGAACCTTTGTTTACAAGATGTGATTGCTGCACTTCTGAAAAAACGATTTGGAAAAAGTTTGCGTTTATTAAAGTTTCATTTTACTGCTTTAGTTACACCCCAGTACATTTTATGTTAATAAAGCCTTTCCAGACCCTCTCAATCCCACCTGTGATGTGGTCTGGGGGTCAACAAGGCTCAAAATTTCACGTGGGGCAATGCCTCGAACGTTGCCTATTTACATCTCCTTATTTGGCCATGTGGCTAGTTAGCAGTATTTCCTTTAACGATGTATCTTAATGACGTATGGACACTTTATAATAACTACACACAATTCATCATTTATTAAGCATTTGTAAACTATTAGTTAATGGTTTGTTCATCATTTGTAAATTGTGTTCATCATTTGTTAAACCCATCTCAATAAATATGTTTGCATATAGATGTTTTATACTTAATAAATAATGCAACAACCATTTAGACATGAAATAAATTTCCCATTAGGCATCCTCCTTCATATGACACCACCCGTGAAAAAATCCGTCAAAAAAAATATTCAATTTAAAAGTCTGTAGCCTATAATGCAGAATATGCATTAACAATTCCATGGGAGAAAATGGGCCAAAGTAGTCATTCACTTTAGGCCTATTTTCAGCACTGAAATTGTTCCCTCTCGCTCAAACCTACTTTGGCATGGGATCAATAAAGTATCTATCTATCTATCTATCTATCTATCTATCTATCTATCTATCTATCTATCTAAACTAATTTGGCATGGGATCAATAAAGTATCTATCTATCTATCTATACTAATTTGGCATGGTATCAATAAACTAATTTGGCATGGGATCAATAAAGTATCTATCTATCTATCTATCTATCTATCTATCTATCTAAACTAATTTGGCATGGGATCAATAAAGTATCTATCTATCTATCTATCTATCTATCTATACTAATTTGGCATGGGATCAATAAAGTATCTATCTATCCATCTAAACTAATTTGGCATGGGATCAATAAAGTATCTATCTATCTATCTATCTATCTATCTATCTATACTAATTTGGCATGGTATCAATAAACTAATTTGGCATGGGGTCAATAAAGTATCTATCTATCTATCTATCTAAACTAATTTGGCATGGGATCAACAAAGTATCTATCTATACTAATTTGGCATGGGATCAATAAAGTATCTATCTATCTATCTATCTATCTATCTATCTATCTATCTATACTAATTTGGCATGGGATCAATAAAGTATCTATCTATCCATCTAAACTAATTTGGCATGGGATCAATAAAGTATCGATCTATCTAAACTAATTTGGCATGGGATCAATAATCTATCTATCTATCCTAATTTGGCATGGGATCAATAATCTATCTATCTATCTATCTATCTAAATTAATTTGGGACGTTTCACCACCAATTTCCAGGACCAATCTCAGTGCTGAAAGGCGGCCTAATCTGCAATAGAGTATTAAGTGTATTTTTTGGGCTTTTTTTTATGCCTTTAATCAGATAGGATAGTGGAGATTGACAGGAAGTGAGTGGGAGAGAGAGTCGGGGTGGGACGGTGCGGGAATCGAACCCGGGTCGCCGGCGTACGGTGCAGGTGCCCCAGCCAGTCGCGCCACTGCTGGGACCAAGAGTATTAAGACTTTTGTATGGTATTAAGACTATGGACTTTTGTATGGTATAAGACTATGGACTTTTAAATTGAAATGTTTGCCCATTTTCTCCAATGAATCCATGGGTGGCGTCATATGAAAGACGAGTCTCTAATATGTGAAATTTCCCACGCCAAATTAGTTTTGAGCCATCGGATGCAGTTTGAAATCATGCGTCAAAGACAAGTTGCCAGCCCCCCTCAAACAAGTGCAATATCTACTGATTTATTTCATAAAAGGCATCATTTATCAAAGGATTCAACAATGGAGTCACTAGAAAAAAAATATCTAAAGGTATAAGTGTCTGCTACTGCTTGGCTGGCGAATGACACAGCCCCCTGGTGGTAAATAATTGCAATATTTAAGGTGGAATCTAAACTTAAAGCAACACCAAAAGAACTTTTCCTCTGTCGCACGCACGCTATTTGTTTATCCAACAGCTTTGTAAATAACGATGTCCATAGACAAGGTAGAATATGTTGCATGATATTATGAAAGTAGGCTACGATGTATTGCGACATCATGCAAGTCAAATTTGTAGTTTCTCATGTCTCATTCTCATTCGAACTACTGATCCGCTACCCGATCTGGCAAACTTACATAGTGCGGTTATAGCCGATAGAGGGCCGCGAAGTGAATGCAGAAGTGCCGTTCACCCTGTTACGAGTTGATGAACCACGGAAACAATTTTGGAAACATTATTTTAAGGTACAAAAAAACTCTTTGGTGTTGCTTTAAAGGGGTGGTTCAGGATTTTGGACATAGGACCTCATATCCAAGTTAGCAAGTCTGATATTTATCAGTGGAGACCGTTTTTAACAAGTTTCCTCCCGTCCTTCAAGTTGCTGAGTTCGCAGGTGCTAGGCTAGCACAAGTCATCAGTATGTGTTACCCTGCCACTAAAAACAGTCTTACCCACTCCACAGTACACACGAGGCAAATAAATTATAACTCCACTGCACACAAGGCCCTTTCAGAAAACCGCCATTTACCGATGTATGGCTCTAATTGACTTCCATTCAACACATGTAAACAAAACGTCAATTATGTGCTCAAACTAATGCCGCGGACTTATGCCAGTAACCATTTCACTTTGATAATAAACTACATTTTGGTACAACATATACAGCAAGAATAACAAAATTTGGCTCAAGCTACGTGGAGAAGTCTTGAGAGTAAGAAAATGGCCACTGCGCCATTCCCCCTTGTCCATGTGTCACGTATAACAGGTCACCTTGGCGGCCGTTATCCTTTACATGTCAGAGTAATTACATTCAAAAATGTACCTTCATATTACACCACAATTTATAAAGGAACGGATTTATCAGATGGATTACACAAATAATTAGTAAGAAAAAACAAGATTTCTACCATAATTTCTTGTAAAATTAAACATTCCATGGCGCTATTGCGCTGCACAGCCACCAGATGACGCCATTTCACTGCTTACTTTTACATCCAAAAAAGGCCCGAAGTGCAGTATGCCGTAGTGATGGGACATTTGACACTGAGGCACTGAAGCTTGTATCAATCCCGTGAAGCAAATTGTTTGGACACAGTGTGTTGAAGCTTGTATCAAACTGGCATAAGCACGTGACTGGTGACGTCCGAAGCTTCAAACGTCACTGAAGGGTTTTGCTGGATTCGAATGTTTGCTGCTGCCCTGACACCCAACAGGAGCAACACTGCGGTGTTCTCTATAGCCTACTGCTCTAATTTAACAAAACCTGTGTCTTAGTTACTCAGCAATCATTGTTGCTAAAGAACTTTTCAAAGTTTTTAAGTAAAATTTCAAATATGTTTTGTTGTTGCATAAGCCTAATAAAAATCCCTCATAAAGTGCCATATGCATGTGTCCATTCTGTCTTTCATGTTCATGTTGTAAGCTTCGTTCGGCTGTGTCGAATTCATAGCCGCTGTCATTTCTGCTGACCACCAGATGTCCCTGTGTTGTCTTTGATGCTTTGGATCATTTTGCAATACAATCAGGAAGAAGCTTCAAAAGAGTCACAAGGCTTTGTTCGACCATCACTAGTGGGCAGCCGTGGCCTACTGGTTAGCGCTTCGGACTTGTAACCGGAGGATTGCCGGTTCGAACCCCGACCAGTAGGCACGGCTGAAGTGCCCTTGAGCAAGGCACCTAACCCCTCACTGCTCCCCGAGCGCCGCTGTTGATGCAGGCAGCTCACTGCGCCGGGATTAGTGTGTGCTTCACCTCACTGTGTGCTGAGTGTGTTTCACTAATTCACAGATTCACTTATACTTATACACTACCAGGCTGTACTAAGCGATTGTATATGCTCATATAGACGCCAAGAGTTCATGGGGCACTAACCTTGTTTTGAGATAAATGCCTTTTATTCGCGATCTCTTGGATAAGTACTTCATTACCAACAATCCTGAACAATCCCACAGTGATGCCTCTGATTGGTGGAAAGGCCATTATGGTCATAGCAGAGAATGGTCATAGTTTGAAACTTTCTCAGCGAAAATTATTGACAAAGATGGCGGAGTATTTTACTGCCTATGGCGAAAATCTTAATGTGATTAAAAACTTTCTTGACGAATATTGGTACTTGTATCAACAAGGATTGTGGTTTATACATCACACGAACTTAGTCAGGGCCAATACACTATCAAATAGACCACTGTAAATGTTAGTTCAAACACTCAAACTTTTCAGGTAGCCGACAGGCTAACCTTTAGCATTTCCAACATTGTATGTCATTACATAATGCAGCTAACATTAGCCTACATGGTGCAACACAGGTATGAAATATATTATGTTTTAGTCAGTGTCCAAAGGGGTGAAAGCCACTTTAAATCAGGTCACATTATTGACTGTTGTGTGTCCGAGCATGTGGGTTCAGCTTGTGGGTTTTGTAAGGGCCAGCATGAGGGACAAGACCTACAAAGTTGTAGTGAGTTAAGCAGGGAGGTTGGCAACGTTAATGCTGCTAGTTAACATTAGCTAGGCTACTGTAGCCTTCATACTGTATGATTCATATCAATCATTAACCTAGGAATACTTCTTTGTGCATTTAATGAACATTTTGTGTAATAATTCACAGCAAATTAATAAACTGAATAGTAGTCCAAGAGCAGACCATGCACCGGTCCATGCATCAGCCCGACTGAGCAGTGGGGACAGCATAGGATGACAGTCAGGTACGAAGCACTGCACCATGTTTCTAACGTTAACCGCTTCACACACACACACGATTCTCTTCGTTTTTTCACTCGAGATGATATGTTGTATGCTTATGAGTTATGCCGTAGCTGGTTAGCCTAAGACATGCTGTAAAACTCTTTAAATACGGATTTTTCCAAATGTCAATGGGACAAATGAATGGGAATCTTACATCCGGCACCTAACCGCATTCTGGCTGTGAGCGGGACTGTGCAGCTCTATTCACCCGGTGGCCAGAACGAGGCTACAGGGTACACTTGCCATTACACCTCAGTCCAGCAGATGGTGGTAATGGACTCAGTGTTCTTCTTCAGTGAGTTTTTTGGCAGTTTGCAAACAGAGTGCATTACCACCATCTGCTGGACTGAGGTGTAATGGCAAGTGTACCCTGTAGCCTCGTTCTGGCCGCTGGGTGAATAAGGCAAATTATTTGTGTAATCCATCTGATATTGTTTTTCTTTTAAAACTTTATAAATTGTGGTGTATCATTACTTTGGCCAGCAGCCTTGTCTTAGCTGAATTACTGAAGCTAAGCAGTGGGGTATACTACGGATACCTTGTCTTATACTACGAAGCATGTTAGACATATCTAGGCTATGTAGACATATTGTGGCTTCACAAAGCCTTGACTCAGGAGTATACATTAAGTGATACTACGATAGCAGTTATGTGATATATTTGTCAAACTAGGCTTTCAGCTCAGATCTGTGTGTGTTCTCGGTGTTGGGATGACGTTGGCCAATCGTGAAACGTGGAGACGCACAAGACCGCCTCTTTTTAAAAACAATTACTTCCGCATTCATGAACGATAGCTTAATCTACACTGCGGTCATTTTTTGTGTCTAACCTATAACATCAAATAAATCAATTGTCATCAGTTGTTGTATGGTATGCACGTCCATAGTGGGATATTTGCACGCACAGCGCGATTAAAGCGCATTCGAGATCCAAAATGTTACTAGATGCGGAGCTCCACCTGTAAGATATATGACAGAATCCTACACGTGAGATAACTTCGTTTTTAAGACAATTGATTGGTCAGTGGGCGGTAGATTACACGATTTGAGCTATAACTTAGCACATAACCTCCTCCCGACCAGGTTTGGTTGACAGCATAAGATACCATGGTGATATAGCGACACTAAAACAGATCCACTTTCGTGTCACAGCATACCCTGGCTTTGAGCGCAACATACCTCGCTAAGAAGTAGATTAGTTTTGGAATGTAATTACTCTGACATTTGACATTGAACAAAAAATTGTGTCATTATTCTTACTGTACTCTACCGTTTTTTAAATTGTCCTGAAATTGTTGAGAATTCCTTTAAAAAAACTGTTGTTAGTCGCTTTGGCTAAAAATGCTAACCTGACCCTAGCCAGATGAATTTCGCTCCGCCTAGCTCCACTCATCCATCTGGAACCGATCCATTGAAGTGTTGCTTCAGAAGGCTGGGCCTAATCAAAAAATGCTTGCATATGATTGAATAAGCCACTTGTCCGTCATCTATTGACGTGCTACTTCAACCACTCACATCGAAGCCAACCCATGACGCTAATAACAGTGTCACAGTCGCTTCTACGCTATGTCACATCTATGAAACTCCCACCCTGCGTCCTGATTGACTGAACCATAAAGTCGGTTGCAGAAATCACTCTCAATGGAAGAGGTCCCAGATGGATGTGAGTGAAGCTAGGCAGAGCTAAGCGGAACGAAATTCATCTGGCTAGGGTCAGGTTATAAAAATGCGTCAGCCAAATGTAATGTAATGTAATAAATTTAAACAATGGGCAGTCTTAGGGGCTGACACTTTGCATACAATTTCAACCTTCAAAGTGAAATGGTTGCTGGCATAACTCAGCGGCTAGTTTAAGTACATAATTGACGTTTTGTTTACATGTGTTGAATGGAAGTCAATGTGAGCCGTAAATCGGTAAATACCGGTGACCAAATAATATTTTGCCAGATAGCGAGACGGCACTTAATTCTGAACGATGCACTAACATTTTTACTCAGATTTTATCACTTAATGCCACGGATATATTATTAAATGTATGGCTGGTTGTAATAACGTTAACGTTGATGTGAAACCACGTAAAATCGCCATTAGAAAGGATTTCATACGCAACCTTGCATCTCAAAAAACCCAGCAATGTCTCCTACAGTTCTTAATGAGGTAACGTTACCATTCCACAAGAACTCCTTTCAACACATTGACCATTTTCACCACGATGTTCTCTCTGAAAAGTGTGGTTACCTGAAGGGAAAAATGTTTTAAAAAATTAGGAAATGCTATCTCGTAATATTCAAGAGAATCCGGGTGCGTAATGTGGCTAAAGCAATTGCAATAACGTCAGCTAAATCACCATACGAACACCGAATTTCATGGTGCGTAGATAATTCGTAGCAAAAATATTTTAAAAACATCATGATCGTGACCTTTTTTCCATACACAGTTTTTCATTGGCAGTGTAACATTTTTGATGATTAGATGACCAACTCACAGTGCAGGCGAAACAGTCGAGTAGAGGCAGAGACGCTCTGGTAGAGTAGTGCAGTACCGGGGTAAACAGCAGGGTGTTCAGAGAAAGGGTCGTGTAAAACATACGACCGAATAGCATTGGTTCCTACAAGAGTGAGCAAGCTCCCGACGAAAGCAAGGGCGTAGGTTTGCATAATATATCCATCCATACCAATAGCTCATTCATATTATGTTGAACCAGAAGTGTTTAGTACCCAAAAGTTTTATTGCAGAAATTTAATTTATAGGCCTAGTGAATGGAATTCAACTTGGTTGCTAAAAGTTGCACTTTGGGCAATTTGCATAGTTTGCATGATAAGATCATTAAGACGAAACACTACAGGTGAATAGTGTAAATATTTTAAATTATAGCTATCACCATGAAACTTTCTCAGTTGATTACTTTGTATTGCATGTTTTTCTATTTTAATGTTTAAATATGCAAATTAGGCCCTCTCATTAAATATGCACTCATTTGCAAATATTTTAAAAACAAAAATCAGATCATGTCACTTTTAAATATTAGTTTAAAAGTGACATGGTCTTATAGGCCTGGGCGATATGGCTGAGAAGTAGATCACGATATTACTTGATCATATTGATTGATATCGATAACTATTGATAATTTGATGACATAAAAAAAATAAGAAAAAACATGCTGAATTAAAACATTTCTGTTAATCACTTAATATAACATTCCACTGTTCTTCAATTATCTATAAAGGAGAAAACTCCAGTGTCGACACAACAATGAAAAACACACAAATACTGCAAATAAGTACAGAGCCGCGTTTGTCCAAATCCCGTTGCTAGATTCGGTGGTGCAGTCTCTTATCAATATACATGTTTATATATATATATATAAAGTTATTGTTTGATTGACCAGGCTATGGTATTAGATATTTAGCTTTTACTTTGCATTTCACTGTCACTTGCTATACTCTCCACTTGATCACTTTACTTTTCCACTGTGAAGTACAATACAATTACATGTTGGCCAGACTATATTAAGGAGAATAGCAATAATAAATAATAAACAACAATGTCAATTCAATCAATAATATAAAAACAATCCCTGCTGAAAAAAACAGCCTGACCAGCTAAAGGTGGTTTGCTGGTTGACCAGCTTGTTTGACCACCCTATGATGGTTGACCTGCTAGACCAGCAAAACTCTTGCATACCTTCAGCTGGTTTTCCCAGCTTATGATGGTAATTCAACTGGTTTTGCTTGTCGTACCACCTCAAGCTGGTCATTTTAGCTGGTGTTGCTGGTCTATAGTGCTGGTTTAACTGGCCATGCCAGCTTATGTTGGTCATTCTAGCAAACCAGCATGACCATCTTACACCAACAATGTCAAGCTTGACAGACTGGTCACCAGCATGACCAGCTTCCTCAGATGGTCACGCCAGCATATCCAGCTGGTGGCCTAACCAGCTACACCAGCAAAGACCAGCTAAAACCAGCTAGCTAGCTAGTTATTTCAGCAGGGATGGTAAGATGTTGCATGTTGAACAGATATGCCTTTAGACCAGTGTTTCCCAAAGACTGGGTCGCGACCAGTGTTGTATAAAGTACTAGAAAGCAATACTTGAGTAAAAGTACAAGTATCGTACTAGAAAAAGACTTTGGTAGAAGTGAAAGTTACCTTTTAGAATATTATGTTAGTAAAAGTCTTAAAGTATCTGATATATACTGTACTTAAGTATCAAAAGTAATTTTCTGATATTTAATGTACTTAAGTATTTGAAGTAAAAGTAAAAAGTAAAAAGCAAGCGGTTTTATTTTGAACTTTTATTGTGAACTTTATTTTGGCTTTCTTATAGTAAAGCATAAAGTATATTCATATTCCCATATCTTCTTAATCTCACTCATCAAACCAAAATCACATTCTTTTCTAGGAATTTTCAGGCACAATTCTCTTAAGTTCAAAGAACAAACAGCATATTTTTAGAGCTGACATCAAAGAAAAAAACTAACAGAAATTTCACTTTCGTATGAACTAACTAGTTTCAAGTAAAAATGAAAAATAAATAACTTATTTCTTTAAAAAAAAAAGACCTGCTGGTAGGGAGACCATTTTGGTCATGTGGTATGAGCATTTCTAGGGCTTACTCCCCAGGTCACCATCTCACTCTCACACACACACACACACAGGCCACCTATGTCCAGCAGCTACTAATATGCCAGTCATTAGTTGAAACTGAAAAGATGTCTGTTCATCTTCAAAAGAAGCTGGTTTTCAAAGTTGCCAGAATTCAGTGCCCGGGAGTTTCAGGCCCAAGACCGGCCCACCTTTTCCATAGTGGTGGAAATTGGATAAATGAAGCAACATTTCAGCTCTTACTATCCTGTAGTTTTTATTAGTACCATGGTTCAACAAATGTGTAAAGGTTAATAATTCACTTCAACTGAGAAGTTAACAAAAAATGTCCCACTATTCCACAAGTTAACAAAAACAGAAAGAAAGAAAGAAAGAAAGCCTTTGAAATGTAGCCTATCCCACTTCCACAAAGGGGCATATTGAACTAATGTTTAGGCTACATGTTTTTTGCATGGGTAGGCTATACTGTATACTATATTATTGTTGTTTGGTGATTTAGCCTACTCCTTTACTACACCCTCTTCTGAGCAAACAAGGCATATAGGTTTATCATGTAGGCTCTTTCTTACATTAAATAACTTTAATTTATCCTCTCTACTTGTCCCCGTATTTGAGAAAACTTTTTGGAAAAGACGGGCTATATGGACCCAACCAACTCTTTTTGGGAGGGGAGAACTCCCTCACGTAGGCTACAACCCATGCAGAGGCATTGCATTGGTGTCATGCACAGAATGCGGAACGTGTCCTACTTACTAAGATAGACTAATGTGACCAATGTCAATATTTTTTTCCTTGACGGGCCCAAAAGTGAAGCGGCCCACCGGGAACTCTCCCGATTACTCCCCGATTACTTACAGGCCTGATTCAGTCTTACTCTTCTTGGACTGAAGACAAGTCCTGCGATGCACTATTATTTATAGTTATTTTTATTTGCACTATCACCATGACCACTATCACCATGACACTCACTCACAGAGCACCTTACCTTACCTTTCTATGCACAGAGGCTCAGTCCCTGCCTCAGTCATGGCAAGCACCTCTTGATTAATCACCACTATGTGGATACTGCTTTTTAGAATTGATTTAGATCAAGTGTTAGTTAGTATAATTTGTATTTTAGTATATTTAGTATATTCTTTATCGTATACTGTCCTTATTGCTTAGTTGTGTTTTTATATTATATACTTTTAATTACTTTTTCTGCTGTTAGTAAATGTGTGTGTGTTGTCTGTATGCTACTGAGACCTTGAATTTCCCCTGGGGATCAATAAAGTATCTATCTATCTATCGATGCTAAATAGCCTTTCACAGGCCGCTGAGGCAGGTAGCGGGGTGTTCAGCTTCACAGAAGCTGCCAATGTACAGAAACATTTCTTGCAAATAGGTCACGGGTGTATGACGTTATCTTCACCACTACCCTGTTCACCTCTATCGTCGGGGTGGTCGTCTATGATAACGGGAGGTCCTCCAGTAGATGCTTGTTGTGCTCATGGCGGTTTCAGTTGTGCGTCCTCCTCATTTAGCAACAAACACGCGCTGAAATAGAGCGCGCAGCGTGCGGATCATGCCTAATGCAATCTACTGTAGGAGCAGTGATTCGCCAAACCTCTCTTATTGCAGTCGCACACATTTCTTCTAATTTTATGTTTTAGTAACGAGTAACGAAGATGCTTAGTGGAAATATAACGGAGTAAAAGTATCAAAGTCAAAGTCAAAGTCAAAGTCAGCTTTATTGTCAATTTCTTCACATGTTCCAGACATACAAAGAGATCGAAATTACGTTTCTCACTATCCCACGGTGAAGACAAGACATATTTTACCAATTTAGGTCCACAGACAAACATAACATTCAAGTAAACAAAAAAGTAAGTAAATAAGTAAATAAGAGGGCACATATAATAATGAAAAAATAAGAGCAGCAAAATGTGGTTGAAATTGTGCATAGACAGTCAATAAAAATACTAGTGCAAATTCAGGCCAATAAAAGGCTTGGGTAGTTCTGTTTGACCTAAGTAAGAAGAAAGTGGCATAGTGGTGCAAGTTATGTAAGAGCAGCAGAAGTGTTGTGTTTTCAGGACAACAACACCAGTTGTAAAGTGTACAAGTGTGCAAGTGTGCAAGTGTGCAAGTGGAGTAGTGCAGGCGGCCATTTTGGGTCCAATGTCCAGGATGTTATGTAGCTGAGGGTGGAGGGGGGAGAGGAGGGAGAGAGTTCAGCATCCTTACGGCTTGGTGTATGAAGCTGTTGGTGAGTCTGGTAGTGCGGGAGTGCAGGCTTCTGTACCTCTTCCCAGAGGGCAGTAGATCAAACAGATTGTGAGCGGGGTGACTTGCATCACTCACAATTTTGGTCGCCTTGCGGGTGAGGTGGGTGGTGTAAATGTCCTTCAGGGAGGGGAGTGAAGCACCAATAATCCTTCCAGCTGTGTTCACTATGCGCTGCAGGGCTTTCCTGTTGTATTCAGTGCAGCTTCCGCCCCACACAGCGATACAGCTGGAGAGGATGCTCTCGATGGTGCCTCGGTAGAATGTGGTCATGATGGCTGGTGGAGCACTTGCTCGCCTGAGTTTCCGCAGGAAGTACAGGCGGCGCTGAGCTCTCTTCGCCAGTGATGCAGTGTTGGTGGTCCAGGAGAGGTCTTCACTGATGTGCACCCCCAGGAATTTGGTGCTGCTCGCTCTCTCCACCACAGCACCGTCGATGGTCAGTGGCAGGTGTTGGGTGTGACCTCTCCGGAAGTCAACAACAATCTCTTTGGTCTTGCTGACGTTCAGCAGGAGGTTGTTGTCCCTGCACCACGTGGTCAGATGGTCGACCTCCAACCTGTATTGAGTCTCGTCGCCCTTGGTGATGAGACCCACCAGAGTTGTGTCGTCAGCAAATTTCACTATGTGATTGTTGCTGTAGGTTGCAGTGCAGTCATGCGTCAGCAGGGTGAAGAGCAGCGGACTGAGCACGCAGCCTTGGGGGGCCCCTGTGCTCAGTGTGATGCTGCTTGAGGTATTGTTGCCAACACGTACTACTTGGGGCCTCTGACAGAGGAAGTCCAGTAGCCAGTTGCAGAGGTAGGTACTGAGTCCCAGTTTGTCAAGTTTGCAGATGAGTTGTTGTGGTATTATGGTGTTGAATGCAGAACTGAAGTCTATAAAGTATACATTTTATCTAAACTTGTTTAAACTTGTGATATCCATAACTAGTGAATTAGCCCAACATTGTGTGCTGATAACCATATATAGATAGCCGAGTAAAAGAAAACAAGTAGCCTAGTTGTGCCTGCGTGCGTATTCTGTCTTTAAAGTTTAATAATGTTCTGCACCTTTTACTAAAGAATAAAGAAAATTAAGAAGACATCTGAGCTGCACCGGCGTCTCTCCTTCTCACTTTTTGGCTTTGGCTAAATATTTCTAAAATCATTTGAGTTTCACTAGTCACGTTTTAACAAGCAACACTTCTTATTGAACTAATAACAGACGTGTGTCGAAAATTGACTTTATTTTCCCTACGGAGAAATAACATATGCAGAGTCTACCAACGTCAATCTTGCCAAAAAAGCCCTCAAACCTGAAAACACATGAGGCAAAAGTACAAAACATCACAAAACTAACTAAACTAACACGCGCATATTTTTGTATTGCAATCATTGTAGCCTACAGTTGTAACAGCGCGTAACAGTCGTTTTACTCCCCGTATGCGCTCATTATAAAGAACGTTAACATGTCCCAAAAACAGCTATCAATTAATCACCAAATGTCTTATAAACAAGTATTGCCAGGAGCAACACCTTGCAAAAAATGATAACAATAGGCCTTTATATGGCTCTGCTCCTGCCTAGATTCGAACTCAGAACTGCCTGAAAGTTGCAGACCTGTTCTGGATATACGTGCATTAACCCACTCGACCGTCAGACAACGCTATCTGCTTCGAGTAGGCCTATTGGGTAGGACTGTAGCCTACACTGGTTGATGTGGCACAGTCTTGAGTGACCGAATTCGTTTTCCTTTGTCATATGAATGCTGTCATTTTGTTAACATTACTGTTAAGGAGATGCTGTAGGCAAAGGCTATATTTCAACCTCGTTAGTGTAGTAAAAAAAAATCAGAACTATTCACAAGGTTTCTGGGCAGCATATTTATGTTCTGTTAGCAAGCAAACTTCTCATGACTACCGACAAAGTAGCCTACTGCCAGCTGACGAAGCTCTCATTTTAAAACATTACTGAGAGACAGGCACTGTACAATCAAGAAATCTTGCCACTGCAAAACTATGTTAAACATTATGTACAAAGCTTAGGCTACAGTGGACTAGCATGTTGCAGGGGCTGCTAAAAACACAGAGAAACGCACTGAAAACTCGGCCAATCACAGCCCTTGCTGTCGAATGCGCCGTCCGGTTCGACTGTGGAACGCCACAGCAGACTATGCTGCCCCCAAGCGGCTGCAGTTGTACTTACATTTCACCCAGCTGCGTGAATCACCTTGATCGTGAATGAAGTGTCAATTTTTAACTGGGACCCACTGTAGGAGCAGTGATTCGCCAAACCTCTCTTATTGCAGTCGCACACATTTCTTCTAATTTTATGTTTTAGTAACGAGTAACGAAGATGCTTAGTGGAAATATAACGGAGTAAAAGTATACATTTTATCTAGGAAATGTAGTAGAGTAAAAGTGAAAGTTGCCATAAATTGAAATAGCGAAGTAAAGTACAGATACGTGAAATTTCTACTTAAGTACAGTAACAAAGTATTTGTACTCCGTTACATTACAACACTGGTCGCAACCCACGGGTGGGTCGCAGGAGATTTTATTTGGGTCGTCAGCAAAATGTATGTTGTCTAATAGGCCTAACTTATACCATTTAGCCAGGAAAGCTATCAGTTTTCTAGTAGGATATAGTTTGTTTACCACAGTCACGTCCCTCTGTGCAATTTTGCATTTAAAATAGCTCTGAAACTGGGGGGCGAACGCGTTGCAGAGGGGACAGTGTGGACATCTCACTCGCAAAATTAAACATTTCTGTGGGGCGCCTGCCATGGACAATGCAGTTGCAAAATGCAAGGGACATGAATCAGCCTATTTGCACGAACATTAACGGACTCCAGCTCTTCAACTTGACCAATTTAAATCTAGTCAACTTAAGCAGACATCCGTATACCAGACATGGCTATTCAATTTGCGTCATAGGTTGTAGATACACTGTAGTTTCAATTGTAGATGCACTCTTTAAAGTTAATAGCAACCTCCTCACATTCCTTATTATAAAACGCTCAACAGTGCATTATATTAGCCTACTATTTAAATGGACATTTTAAACACTTTCCTCTCGTTTTCCACCTCTCAAACTCTACTAGGCTACAATAAAGGCACATTATCTTTTGACTATTGCGCAAAAGCCTCTTGTTCTGATATTTATTCATTTCACATTTTTACAACAAAGCTGGTCACAGCCTTGGTATACGGCCTACAAACGCTTAACTCCAGAGGAAAATGTGCATTCAACTTTCCAAAATAAAGAAACCTCCACGAATAGGCTACAATATAACGACTTGATGTTTACATAGGAATTGACAGTGTTATGGATCCGTTTGTCTGCAACGTAGCCTACAACATCTCTCTTTAGAAATATAGGATAAGCTTACTATGCTGAAGAGTGACGACTGCGTAGCATGCAAGAATACCCCCAAGAAAAGTTTAAGAACCTGTGGCCTTAAACAATATGATTACATGCAGGTTGCATGTTAGATCTGAAGTGAGATGGGTCGCGATGGTCTGTCCTCTTAAACGACCCAAAACTATCACAGGAACGGAGAGCACTGGCCAACTCATTCCACCAACATGGAACCACTGAGGAAAAGAGCCATGAATTAGACCTAGCGTTTATGACTGGTCGACACAACAGACGCTCAGTTCTTGTATATATAGGTCTTGCATATACAGTAGTTATTTTTTCTCATCTTAACATAAGTAATCAACTGAGAAAGTTTCAAGGTGGTATCTATTATTCAACATTTTTACACTATTCACCTTTAGTGTCTCACCTTAATTATCTTACAGTATTATGCTAATTATGCAAATTGCCCAAAGTGCAACTTTTAGCAACCAAGTTGAATTCCATCCACTAGGCCTATAGATGACATTTCTAACAACATTTCAACTAGACTGAGACCAAACATACACCCTTGATTGACAGCAAGAGCCAGAGTTTTCTAGGAACAGTAGTTAGAGTGTTTACTTACTGAGATTACACATATGGGATAGAATAAAGCCACTTTATTAAAATAGGCCATACTTATTTTTCAAGATAAAGGGCATTGAATATGTGACAATAAGTTTTGACAGTACTGACGTCATATCTTGTAGGGACTAAGCCATACGTCAATTCATTTAAGCATGATCTTGCAGGCTCTATCATGACAAAAAATACCATAAAACAATAAAATAATCAAATAAATAGCTGTAAATGCATTGAGGTGTGCCTGAGGTAGAGGGGAGAGGCTGCTGGCAACATTTCAAAAGGCAGTTTCAAGTCTGGTATTGATGCTTTTAACAGTGGAAACAAGTATTTAAAAGTCTGAATAAACAGCTCTGCATAAGAATCTCTGGACAAGGAAAGTGCGAATGATCAACAATATAAAAGTGCTCAGAGGGAGATGGAACACAGAGGAAGAAGTATGTGTGATGCAGAAAGGTCCGCACATTTAAAAGGGCTCCATGTCCTGGAGTTACACACACGTTAAAAGGGCTCTCTATATGTTCTTGAGTTACACACACGTGTGATCCACACATTTAAAAGGGCTCTCTATATGTCCTGGAGAGTTTTATGTTTCTGTAAAAATGAGGGGGAAACTAAACTCTGGAAAATGATACGATTCTGTCTCAAGACAACCAGGAGCACATGATCAGAGTGCTAGTAAAGGGATCCCACAGCAGCTGCAGGCTTGGAGTTGTGATCAACACTAGGGTTAGGGTCAAGGGTCAATATTAGGGTTAGGGTCAATACTAGTTAGGAAATTAGAATTAAAATTTGTTTTGGTGAGTGGTTGTTTGGACCATTATGCACTGGCCAGTTGTCCCCGCCCCACTAATCCCATCTAAAAGTCAATGCGCATCTCACTCGGTCACGCTAAGCAACACAGCACTGATCTTATACGGTCATTAGGCTGTTACTACAGGGAGCACTGATTTTATACGGTCATTAGGCTGTTACTACAGGGAGCACTGATCTTATACGGTCATTAGGCTGTTACTACAGGGAGCACTGATCTTATACGGTCATTAGGCTGTTACTACAGGGAGCTCGCAGCATCCAACCACTGCAGTCTCATATATCACCACTGCAGTGTCACATCGACACATCACTGGTGTGTCATATCACCACATCACTGCAGTCTCATATCACCACATCACTGCAGTCTCATATCACCCCTGCTGCAGTGTTATTGCATCTGAAATGTGTTGTCTAGTGGGCAGTGTGACTCCACTGTGGAGTTTCCATTCAGTCCTGGAGCGTCCTTATTGTGTGATGGGTCCTGTCCTTATTGTGTGATGTGTCCTATGGAGTGTCCTTATTGTGTGATGTGCCCTATGGAGTGTCCTTATTGTGTGATGTGCCCTCTTATTGATCCTTATTGGGTATTGTGTATTGCAAGTGCATCCTGGATGAACTGTAAACTCCGCTTGTAGAGAAAAGAATCCCTCTTGTCTGGTTTGCAGATGTTCAGGTGATCCACATCCACTTGGATAATTTCTCCAATGCCGAGATCTGCCAGGAGAGGAGCACAAAGCCCAGTGTCACTTAGGGATGGGAATTAACAGGCATTCAGGGGATTATCAAACTAGACTGCTGACAAGGTGACAAGGTAGTCATAGCTGTCAGGTTAGTTCCCTCATATTAATTTGGAGCATATTCTGTGGATATTAATCTACAAGGGCAACATAAAACACAGAAATCACATATGAAACACACATAAATATCAAAGAGTTTGGGAAGTGGAAAATAACATAAAATGATACACTGGACTACATACACTGGACACTGGATAGTGGCATAGTGGCAGTAGTAGTGACAAAGTGGCTGTAGTAGTGACATAGTAGCTGTAGTAGTGGCTGTAGTAGTGACATAGTGGCTGTAGTAGTGACATAGTGGCTGTGGTAGTGGCTGTAGTAGTGACATAGTGGCTGTAGTAGTGGCTGTAGTAGTGGCATAGTGGCTGTAGTAGTGGCTGTAGTAGTGACATAGTGGCTGTAGTAGTGACATACTGGCTGTAGTAGTGACTGTGGTAGTGACATAGTGGCTGTAGTAGTGACATAGTGGCTGTAGTAGTGACATAGTGGCTGTAGTAGTGACTGTAGTAGTGACATAGTGGCTGTAGTAGTGGCTGTAGTAGTGACATAGTGGCTGTAGTAGTGACATAGTGGCTGTAGTAGTGGCTGTAGTAGTGACATAGTGGCTGTAGTAGTGACTGTGGTAGTGACATAGTGGCTGTAGTAGTGACATAGTGGCTGTAGTAGTGGCTGTAGTAGTGACATAGTGGCTGTAGTAGTGACATAGTGGCTGTAGTAGTGGCTGTAGTAGTGACATAGTGGCTGTAGTAGTGACATAGTGGCTGTAGTAGTGACTGTGGTAGTGACATAGTGGCTGTAGTAGTGACATAGTGGCTGTAGTAGTGGCTGTAGTAGTGACATAGTGGCTGTAGTAGTGACATAGTGGCTGTAGTAGTGACTGTGGTAGTGGCATAGTGGCTGTAGTAGTGGCATAGTGGCTGTAGTAGTGGCTGTAGTAGTGACATAGTGGCTGTAGTAGTGACATAGTGGCTGTAGTAGTGACTGTGGTAGTGACATAGTGGCTGTAGTAGTGACATAGTGGCTGTAGTAGTGACATAGTGGCTGTAGTAGTGACTGTGGTAGTGACATAGTGGCTGTAGTAGTGACATAGTGGCTGTAGTAGTGACATAGTGGCTGTAGTAGTGGCTGTAGTAGTGACATAGTGGCTGTAGTAGTGACATAGTGGCTGTAGTAGTGGCATAGTGGCTGTAGTAGTGGCTGTAGTAGTGGCTGTAGTAGTGACATAGTGGCTGTAGTAGTGACATAGTGGCTGTAGTAGTGGCATAGTGGCTGTAGTAGTGGCTGTAGTAGTGGCATAGTGGCTGTAGTCGTGGCTGTAGTAGTGACATAGTGGCTGTAGTAGTGGCATAGTGGCTGTAGTAGTGGCTGTAGTAGTGACGTAGTGGCTGTAGTAGTGACATAGTGGCTGTAGTAGTGGCTGTAGTAGTGACATAGTGGCTGTAGTAGTGACATAGTGGCTGTAGTAGTGACTGTGGTAGTGACATAGTGGCTGTAGTAGTGACATAGTGGCTGTAGTAGTGACATAGTGGCTGTAGTAGTGACTGTGGTAGTGACATAGTGGCTGTAGTAGTGACATAGTGGCTGTAGTAGTGACATAGTGGCTGTAGTAGTGGCTGTAGTAGTGACATAGTGGCTGTAGTAGTGACATAGTGGCTGTAGTAGTGGCTGTAGTAGTGGCTGTAGTAGTGACATAGTGGCTGTAGTAGTGACATAGTGGCTGTAGTAGTGGCATAGTGGCTGTAGTAGTGGCTGTAGTAGTGGCATAGTGGCTGTAGTCGTGGCTGTAGTAGTGACATAGTGGCTGTAGTAGTGGCTGTAGTAGTGACGTAGTGGCTGTAGTAGTGACATAGTGGCTGTAGTAGTGGCTGTAGTAGTGGCTGTAGTAGTGGCATAGTGGCTGTAGTAGTGGCTGTAGTAGTGACATAGTGGCTGTAGTAGTGGCATAGTGGCTGTAGTAGTGACATAGTGGCTGTAGTAGTGGCTGTAGTAGTGACATAGTGGCTGTAGTACTGACATAGTTGTCTTAGAGAGTTTGCTAAACGTCCATTTAATGAGATGACCACCATAGGTCGTAGATCAGTGGTTTTAGAAGAGATCTCGCACACTGTCCATTCCGTGTGCAAATATTTATTAGAATATAACATAACGTTTCAGTCTCAGACCTTCATCAGATAAATAATGGAATTGCTGAAACTGGAATGTACCTGATGAAGGTGTAAAACCGAAACGTTGTGTTATATTCTATTAAATATTTGCATGTGGAATAGACAGTGTGCTGGATCTCTTCTAAAACCACTGATCTACGACATATGGTCATCTCCGAAGCACCTATCCCCAAAAAAGAGGTGTGCTTTGCCACTTTGAACATTTAAAGAGTTAAAAATGTGTGAAACCCGGTGATAACAGGGACAGAGTTTAAAACGTGTGAAACCCGGTGATAACTGGGACAGACCTGCAGTCTGCTCTGGCACCACCAGTATCTTGATCATAGGGCCGATGGTTGTGGGGAGAGTTTCTGCGAAGCTCAGCACTTTGATCTCTCGCTCTTTGGCAATGTTCAAGAAATTGTCATTCAATTCTTTAAGTGCAGGCGAATCTGTGGGAAACACAAAGCCTTAAACAGACTGCCATGTGACAGAAACATCAAAACAAACCATTAATTAAGTGGCTTCATGGTATTTAAGGTGCTTTCAGACCTGCCAACCTTGAATTTTTTTTTTGGTTAGCACCTCGAGCCAAGAAACAAGAATTGCTCATGTCGGCCTTCATGCATGCAGCCAAAATCAGACATAGCCATACACGCAAGATACATTTTGGATAGCGACTAGGGGTGTAACGGTTCATGTATTCATATTGAACCGAAACGGTACAGGCGTCACGGTTCGGTGCATGAATTTACACGGAGAATACACGGTATAAAAATACATAAAACGAAGTGTGCGGATTAATTAATGTCATGCGCAATTACTGTTAAGTAGCCTACCGTACGAGAGTTACGGGAGTTCTTTAACGACACCTAACGCTAATATGGAGGAGCATCTCGCTGCAGCCTGCGGGAAGACGGGGCTTGACATCAAGCCCAGCCCACATCCAAGTCAGCCATGTTTTTTTGTATTATGTCACGCAATTTAAAATTGCTGGCGGCGAGAGGGAGGCAGTCAGCAGAGAGAGCCAGGACTCGCAACGAGACTGAGCGAGCTGCTAGTGCTACATTCTACAAACCAGCAACTTACTGCAAAACACGTTTTATGGTGCAATTCAACACGTAAACTGTGGATTCAAACCAGTGCAACAACTCGCAACAGCACCAACATTTCCATAAGAACGCCGTTGTCACTAGTGCTGGGCGGTATGACCAAAAATGTATATCACGGTATTTTTCAAAATTCTTACGGTTTCACGGTATATGACGGTATTTTTTTTTCATGCATAATCAGATGTTCACAGCATTTTCTACAGGTTGAGAGAGGAATTGCTGCAGTACATTGACTAAGGATGGTCTATTTTACTGTCATGATGTAGAATAACTCCACACTAGTGGTAATGCAGTTTTGCATGGCCCCAGAAAATGATGCTGTTTACAAAGAGCCACTCATGATTCATGAATGAAGAATCTAATCAGAATGCAAAGACAATAGCAGTCAAAATACAGAACTTTTACTGTGCAAATTTCACAAACATCTTGTATAAAACCAATACAAAAAGTAGTGCAACTTGCAATAATTATACTTTTTTGAAAATTATACAATTTAAAATAAAACCTCTCTGCTAATATGTTTACTCTGTCAAATAGGCCTATCAGAAACATGCCTTAATGTTATTGTGTGGTTTACATGACGTTAGTGGTAGGCTAACGTTAACTTCATGTGGATGTGGATGTGGATGTCTTGTTAGCCTGCCATGAGCTTCGGTTCGGTTTGCTAGGCAAAACATTAACAAAAAAAGTTCGTGTTGGTGCACTGATGACAGTCAGGATCATTTCTAACTAGCCAGCTAGTATTGCTCAGTGCATGTCTATAACATGCTTTACTTGCTATCTGGATAATTTCAGCGAATATTCTTAAGGTGAGATGAATGATAAGAACATTAAACTTCACTGTGTTCGGTGGGTTGCTAACTAACGACATCACCTCCTACTAGCCAGCTAGTTACAGCTGTTGAACAATCTCAATAGAATTTTCATGACGGTAAATCCCTTTCAATGCAGTATCCCTTAACGTTTTTCCTTAACTAAAGAAACAATTTAAACACCCTTAAATAAACCCCCTACCTAAAGAGAAATTAAGCCTTAAGGGTCATACTTCAGGGGAAAAATGTAGATGTTTTGTGTTTACCCTCACTATGCCTCGCAGTGGCACCATGCGGTGCGTGTGAAAAAAGTCCCGTCTGAAACACTGTCGCGCGGCGCAGCGTTCCAAACGTTGTGTAATAACATACACCGGTATGGCGGTATATTAAAAATTAATATCATAACGAAAATATACACCGGTATACGGTGTGAACCGGTATACCGCCCAGCACTAGTTGTCACATTACTCGTTCGTCAGATAGGAACTAGCTAGCTGGCTAGCTAGCCAGCAAAGTTAACCACCCAGATGGGAAGAGGCTGGCGGAGGCCCACCGGTTTCGCTGCCGCTGGCGGACCGCTGAGTTTTTCCACATCGGTTCTACCGCGGTCTGCTGGGCTAACGAGCCGCAGCTTTGACCACCTTTTCTTTATTCATTTATACAGCGGACTGCCGGTGGCCTAACGTTACCATCGCGGGTAGCTGACAAGTAGCCTATCTACCGGTGGTCCAATAGCTGCTTGCATGTCTAGCTTGATCTAACCGGTTAACGTTACACAATGCATGCTTCTGGATCACCTGTTGTTAATAAAGCAAAATCGCCCCATTTGTAGGCTACATTTGGTTGTAATGGAGAATTCTTGCTGTTAAACTGATAGTCCGTGATAATGAAACAACACACCGTTCTACTTTTGAGGGCTAAATTAAATGAAATATGGCTCGTTTTCCATTTGAACACATTGTCATCAATATTTAAAATTACCATTTTTTTGAAAGTGCATGTTATCGTTTCAAAACCGGAAATCAAATGAACGAAAAAGTACACGAACCCAATTACAATAACTAGCCTAGGCCTACATGAAAAATTCACTGTGGTTGCGTGAAATGTCATTTGTGTTTAGCCTACATCATCAGTTTCTATCATCTAATATGAAACAATATACTATATAATTTGCTACCGGGCTGTCGGTAGTAAAGCCAAAGCGTATGGGGAGTGACGTAGGCAAATAAAACATGGCTGAGTTGGAGGTGGGCGGGGCTTGATGTCAAGCCTCGTCTTCCCGCAGGCTGCAGCGAGCAAGGGGGCAGGCGAATTCCCGGAAGTAGAAGAATCGACGTAGGCTGGAGGGACCACCTCTCTGCTAACTCCCATAGAAGTCCATTCATTCTAGGATTTTTTTGAAATACCATAACTTCATATAACATATATCCTGTGCTGATATTGTAGCTTTTGTGTAATCAACATAAACACTACAAAGGCAAAACAGACTCCACTACCTCGTCCGTAATGTTGGTTACCCGTAAGAAGAATGGTTAGCTTGTTAGGTTGGAGGGAAGCTAGCTTTGACGTAATCTCTCTTTCGCGCCGTAGGGAGATCACCGTATTGTTTGGATAAGAAGCTCTGTCCACCTTACTGTCTATGACGGTAACTCGTAAGCAAAACCTAGCATACACGACCGTATGTTAAGGTAAAGCATTACACAGAGGCAACCTAATTTAAAAAAAAAAAAAAAACCGGCAGTAATCATTTCAGAGGTTTTCGATGGATTGACCGTAGGTCGGAAAAGTGGAAAGAAAATAGCTTCAAGGCTATAACTTTTTTGTTTTGTTTTAGCATGACTGTTTTTGAAGATGATCATGTATGGTAGCTTCAACATTAACACGACTTGGTGAGGATGATATTAATAATAATACATAAATAAATGTTTAACTTTGATGACTTTGAAGGCGAAGGAAATGTGAGAAGAATTTCTGTGTGTCTATCATATGAGTTACAAGATTCAGTTCTATGGCTATCGTCACGAAGTTAAGTGTGAGGCTGCGCAGTACTGGGGGGACCAACTGAAAAATCGTTCTATTTGACTCAGTGCCCTCCCATTGAAAACGACGGAGTCTGTTCGTCCATTTCTTTTACTGTCTATGGCAGCGAGGTGTACTTGCTAATCTGTAGCCTCGCCTTAGCTCTGAAGCTCTGATTTGCGCCTATGTTTTTTTTTTTTGTCAGGTAGTCGGTCGAGTCAGTCAGTCAGAGATCAGGCAGCACTAAGGTGGCGACCCACAAGAGTTAGAGGATCCGCTGGTCTCTTTAAGATCGCAAGTTTGAGAACTTCAGTTACAGTTACAGGCGAGCGAGAGAGTGGTGGATAAGATGAAACTGTGTGTCGGCGTTGTTCAGCAGTTGTTGGGTATGTGAGTGGAAATATAACATGCTACACATATTCAAAGCCAACACCCAGATGATAGGCTACCAATCACTGAAATGAGAAAAAAAAAAACTTCCCCTGCGCTTCACAAGCCTTTGTATACACATACAAATAGGGCCAAAACCTATGGCTTAAATTAAATGATTTCGTAATGACAGAAAGTTATGTAAATCGCTTGGTAATTACCTTTATGTTGGGGTAACTTGTAACTTCTCACATGAGGAGCTGGTAGTGTTAAGTGCATTGACAGTAACAGAAAGTGTCAACGCTAACCAGGCTAATAAACAAACCATGCTACTGTGAGTTAACGTCGAAGGGCAAAGTCACGTGACTTCTAGTTGTAGTCTGTTTATGAAATGAAATAAGCAATTTCGTTTTTTACAAGAAGGCAAAATAGTGTGATATTTTCACAGTTAGTAGATTATTACTGTACACACACTGAAAAATATTGAGGCAAATTTTAGACCCTTCCATATACAACTAAACACGGATGTTGAAGCTCTTGCTTAAGTGGATTTTTAAAAATCATTATTCTATTCTATCTAATTTGCACTTTCAGAAATAAGAGATGCTGTTGGCCTATTTTCAGTTTTATAGCTGATTGTCTTATTTTGTTTACAAGTTACACGAGTCTGGGTACTTATTGTACTGTTTAGCCTACATCTTACACACTTCAGGCTGTTGCAGATAGCTCAGGGAAGAGACTGTATGACACTAGGTGGTACAGCCTGAGACATGTACAATAAAAAAAAATTGCTTTCTGCATTTTTGTTTTGCTTTTCCCTCCATTGTACCGAACTCGTACCGAACCGTGATGTCTGAACTGAGGTATGAACCCAACCGTGACTTCTGTGTACCGTTACACCCCTAATAGCGACCCATCTTTAATGTCGGATATCTAAATTTGATACAATGTGTTCCTGAAAGTGCACACTGAATCTTTTACAGTAGCTCTATAATGTTGACAATCTGTTTTAGAGCCTAATAATCCTAACTTATGAAAAACACTTGTGGTGATAGGGACTGATGTGGATATTCTTATATGTGGTTTCTATTCAATCATGTCTGGCCTATTATTACCTCTTTCCAATCCATTATTACTTTTGTAAATAAATACATCAATCCCTCATGTTATGCATATTTAATTCATCTGAACATAGGCTACAGTAGAGTACAGTAGTTTTTTTTTTAAATACATTCAATGTATAATTAGTACCTGCTGACTAATGCAAACCTCATTGAAATAATATGCATTTTCCACATGGGGTTTTAGAAGCCATCTGTCTCCTTCTAGCCACAGTGTTTTTGTTGCAAACATAATCAACCTAAGCATGCTCAGATGACGTGATAAACGAGGCGCTGTTGCTCACCTGTCCATCATCGTAAAGCCTGATTTGATTGGTCTGCACAGCTCTGGTACGAGCATAGTTGCTCCACAACGGAGCAATGCCAGACCGAGCTTCCCGACCTCAAATGTTGTGGGCGGGACTAAGTTCGGCTGGCACCCTAGGCTAGGCCTAGTTGAAGATTTGAAAACCTGCACTGATTATAGGCTAGGCCTACTACACACACACACTGCACTGATTATAGGCTAGGCCTACTACACACACACACACACACAAACTGCACTGATTATAGGCTAGGCCTAGTTGAAGATGGAGGATCATACCTATTCTCGAGCACATGAGAAGGAGTCGTCAAAGAAGCGAAAATGACAAAAAGAGAATGTGATAAGAAAAACAACAAAATGAGACGCTATAAGAAAAACAACAAAATGAGACGCTATAAGAAAAACAACAAAACGAGACGCTATAAGACAACAAAACGAGAATTAAAAAGAGAACGCGATAACAAAAACAACAACGAGGGTGAACATTGGAGTGGCTTTTCCCAGAAGTTTTATAGTTGATTGGCAAACTATAGCATGGTTATGCATAACGCTAGAATGAGCTGAACAAAGTCCAGAATATTTTTTTCCTTGCATCAAAGATGAAAAAGACAGCCTAGATGTAAGGATTGTCTACCTAGTAAAATCAATCCGTGTGCTGCCACGGATGACAGGAGAGGAATATTTTGTATATCGAAGGGCACTGTAAGTTATAGTTATTTTTCATTACTTTGCACACAAAGTATCCTAAACTGACTAAATAACTAAATGTAATTTGTAATTGTTTTCTAAAGTAACCTCATCACTAGAAGGAACGCTGGAAGAAGTCGTACTGGAAGCCATGTTAATCCTGGCTACCATAGGAGTAACATCGCACTCGGAATGGGAGTGGCTAGAAAGTAATATTCAATTGGTTGTCATCTACAATTTCACCGCTTGATGGGAGAAAATTCTTATACAATGTAGCTGTAAGCTCACCTCATCAAGTCCTTCATTTAACCCACCGTTGGCTGAATAAAAAATAGCATAAAGAGTGGCCACTATACTTTGCCTGTCACTCTCACTCGTGCTATATTGCTTAAGCATAAAGAGTGGCCACTATGCTTTGCCTGTCACTCTCACTCGTGCTATATTGCTTAAGCATAAAGAGTGGCCACTATGCTTTGCCTGTCACTCTCACTCGTGCTATATTGCTTAAGCATAAAGAGTGGCCACTATGCTTTGCCTGTCATGTGAGTGGCCACTATGCTTCGTCTGTCATTCTCACTCGTCACTTTCTCTCTGTATCTCACCCTCGCATGACATTTATTTGAGGATGATTTCCGGAGTAGTTGGATGTCTGCTCGTTTTTGTGTAGTTGGATGTCTGCTTGTTTTTGCGTAGTTGGATGTCTGCTAATTTTTGCGTAGTTGGATGTCTGCTAATTTTTGCGTAGTTGGATGTCTGCTCGTTTTTGCGTAGTTGGATCTGCTCGTTTTAAGTATAAGTATAAGTATATATACTCTTTTGATCCTGTGAGGGAAATTGGTCTCTGCATTTATCCCAATCCGTGAATTAGTGAAACACACACAGCACACAGTGTACACACAGTGAGGTGAAGCACACACTAATCCCGGCGCAGTGAGCTGCCTGCATCAACAGCGTCGCTCGGGGAGCAGTGAGGGGTTAGGTGCCTTGCTCAAGGGCATTTCAGCCGTGCCTACTGGTCGGGGTTCGATCCTGCAACCCTCCTGTTACAGGTCCGAAGTGCTAACCAGTAGGCCACGGCGTAGTTTTAATTTAAAAATCGTACCCGCATACTTTGATGTGAAAATGCATGGTTGCTACGCAAAGTGCGTACAGGTTGGCAGGTCTGGGCTTTATGGAAATTAAGGTTTCAGGCTTCGGGTTTGAGATTCAGGAACTTTGGTGGGTGTGACCAACAGGCACTTAAAAAGCTTAATTAATTCAATAAAACAATCTCCATTCTGAAGGTCAGCAACGTTCAGGAGTACCTCTACAGAGTTCTCTCACTTCTATGGAGGGGAAGAGCAGGAACCGCACGTTGACCGAGTACTCAGCCATGAAGGTGCCGTGGTGGGGAACGCTGTAGAACAGGATTCCCTTGGTGTTCTTCAGAAGCGGCTGCAGATCGGGGTCCCTTGAGGCATCTAAGAGCATCTTCTTCACCAACAAACCTGAAGAAAAAACAAAAGAATGTTGCACAACTTTTAGCTTTTTAATCAGTCACAATCTCATGAAAACACCATCAAGCTCTTGGTAAATGGACTGCATGTATATAGCGCTGTTCTACTCCTCACACATTCATAGACCAGTGACAAAGGCTTGCCATGCAAGGCCCCAGCCACCACAACTGGAGCAGTTTGGGGTTCAGTGCCTTCCTGTATCAAGGAATTCTTGAATGAAAAGACAATTAAATTCTCGATACATATGGCAGACTGGAACACGACAACCTTTTAGAAAATCAGCTTATTGGCTATTTACCCCAGAGTTAGATAAGAGGATATATACAGGTTGGTGTATTCCTTTCATACTAAATACATTCATATGATTGTCTTCAATAAAAAAGGTGAGGTGTGTACCTCCCATGCTGTGTGCCACCCAGACCACCGGTCTGTCTCCAATACCCGCTGCCTTCAGCTTCTTCAGCAGCTCACCGCTCCGATACGCCAGAGACTTCCTGCACAGCACAAGCACTCTGGATCACACACAACCCAGTCATTGGGTGTGTAAGTGTGTGTGTGTGTGCGCTGTCTTCACGGAGAAAGTATCTCGAGGGAGAAAAGTATCTCACACAACTCAGTCTTAAAGGAGAAAGTATCTCGAGGGAGAAAAGCGCACCGTTCCCTAGGTGCACAGTGGAGTGGGAGAAAAGAAGGGCTTCAGGATGCATTGTTACGTTGCCCTGCAAATATAAAAGTAATGACTGGCCTATGTAGATTAGCCCATGTTATACAGAAGTAGATGTTCTATAGATCTAACAGGTCAGCTAACGCAAGGACGTCCAGCCAGCTGCTGCAACTTCTAGTGAGATTAGCCACACACATACACAACCCACACACACACACACACAACCCACACACTCACCGCTCCGATACACCTACTGCCAGAGTAGCAACGAGGCCAGAGGTATGACATGACACAGAAACTTTCACCTGTATTAATTTCTGGCAAGCATCGTTCAACATCACATTGGAGAAAGGAAAGTACCACTTAATTCACAAGCAAAGCAAATGCACTGCTCAGAGCTCATTCTGGCTATGACAAGACACAGTATAGAAGTGTGTCAAATAATATTGAAGTATATTAAATATTTGAATTGGGCTGTTAAAATATTGTTGCATGTATGAGTAGCCAACTGAGGAGGAAAAAAGCAAACAGGGTTCTGTATCCCTTTAAAGGGCCATCAAAAATTTAGTAATTTATTAACAAGACATTTTTACTTTTACTTCTTTACTACTTAGATGGGAATATTTACTTTTACTTTTACTTAATTATACTTGAGTATGGATTTTCAGTACTCTACCCACCACTGTGCCACCCACCCTGTCTTACACCACCCCGTCTTGGTGTGTTGGGGTGAGTGTTGGGGTTAGTGTTGGTGTTGGTGTGTTGGGGTTAGTGTTGGTGTGTTGGGGTTAGTGCTGGTGTGTTGGGGTTGGAGCTGGGGTTAGTGCTGGTGTGTTGGGGTTAGTGCTGGTGTGTTGGGGTTGGTGTTGGTGTGTTGGGGTTAGTGCTGGTGTGTTGGGGTTGGTGTTCGTGTTGGTGTGTTGGGGTTAGTGCTGGTGTGTTGGGGTTGGTGTTGGTGTGTTGGGGTTGGTGTGTTCCTGATAGTGTTGGTGTGTTCCTGATAGTGTTGGCGTGTTCCTGATAGTGTTGGCGTGTTCCTGATAGTGTTGGTGTGTTGGGGTTAGTGCTGGTGTTGGTATGTTGGGGTTAGTGCTGGTGTGTTGGGGTTGGTGCTGGTGTGTTGGGGTTGGTGTTGGTGTGTTCCTGATAGTGTTGGTGTGTTGGGGTTAGTGTTGGGGTTAGTGCTGGTGTGTTGGGGTTGGTGCTGGTGTGTTGGTGTTCGTGTTGGTGTGTTGGGATTGGTGTTGGTGTGCTCCTGACAGTGTTGGGCTTGGTGTTGGTGTGTTCCTGATAGTGTTGGTGTGTTCCTGATAGTGTTGGTGTGTTGGTGTTGGTGTGTTCCTGATAGTGTTGGGCCTGGTGTTGGTGTGTTCCTGATAGTGTTGGTGTGTTCCTGATAGTGTTGGTGTTGGTGTGTTCCTGATAGTGTTGGGCTTGGTGCTACTGTGCTGGTGATAAGTGCCAGTGTGTTGGGGTTAGTGTTGGTGTGTTGGGGTTAGTGCTGGTGTTGGTGTGTTCCTGATAGTGTTGGGCTTGGTGCTACTGTGCTGGTGATAGTGTTGGTGTTGGTGTGTTGGGGTTGGTGTGTTCCTGATAGTGTTGGGCTTGGTGCTACTGTGCTACTGTGCGGGGTCCTGATAGTGTTGGGCTTGGTGCTACTGTGCTGGTGATAGTGTTGGGCTTGGTGCTACTGTGCTGGGGCACCTCTGGTTTTCAGCAGGACATTTGGCTCTCCAGTCACTCAGGTGCGTGTCGTACTCGACCGAGAGAATACGCAGGGAGGGGCAGTCGCTGGCCAGCCATGACTGTAGGAGAGTAAACAACCAATCAGATGGACAGTGCCTGGAAATTGCATAATAATGAACCAGTCAGAAAGCAGAGGGGGCGGGAGATACAGCACCTTTGGCCAACACTCGGTGTAGTCCTCCCGCCCTCTTGGGCCAGTGCCGTCTTCTGATTGGTCCAGGTCCTTCTGCCTCCAGGTCTTAAAGGCCGCCCCCAGGAGGCCATGCACGAAGAGCACGTCTGCTTTCACTGGCTGACTGGGGCTGCCATGGCAACACAGGAAACAAAAATGACAAATGTGTACAGTGTTAAGCACCTGACATGGACCTCCGTCTGCGTCCTGCGCACACGGCACTGGTGATCGCGTGACAAGAATTGCGTCATCTAGGGATGTAACGATTACCGGTATAATGGTAAACCGCGATAAAAATGTTGACGATAACAATTGATGGTTTTAACTACGATTCGGATTAGGCTACACCTGATTTTAAAAGGCGGAACATTTCCCCCGCAAAACGTGCACTGTATCATGTAGCCGCTCTGCGTCTTTTTATGTTTTTAACGCTTACTTTGGTCTCACTCATTGGATCCAAACAACAGAAATAAACATGAAGACAGGACACTATTTCAGCTTGTGTAGGCCTATCAGTGCTTTCTGAACATATTGAACACACTTTTAGAAATAACGTGATAATTTTGGTCACTATAACCGTGAGGTTAAATTTTCATACTTACATCCCTAGCGTCATCTTTGCGGCATGCGTGAGGTGTTTTAAGTCTCGAGAAATTTGTGACTGCGTGTCAAAACGGCGCGTAGACTGCGCATGAGCAAAACTGAACTGCTGTACACATGCCCCTCCAGTAGGTGGAGCACACAGAAGAACACTTAAACTGCAGCAAACCAATGAAGAAGACTTGTTTTTACGGTTACCATAGCGACGATATTCACATGGATGCGAAGCAGAAAGACTTGTGGAGGCAATTCCCTACGCAGACTAAACAATTTCAGCCTGATTTTGCCACGATTTTGTCGCTCAGGTAGCATCTTATTTAATAGGCTAATTTATGGCTAATTAGGGTCAGGGTTAGGTTCTGATGGGCTCACCTGGTGCGGCCCTGCGGATGCAGCACGTACACCCCGTCCTGGTACTTCTCCTCCACGGCGTCCCGGTCCAGGTTGGCCAGCGCACGGGCAGCATGTGACGCCTGCATGATGTGGGGGGACTGGGCCATCTCAGCCAGAACAGTCAACCAACCTGGGTTTACAACAAAACAACAACAACAACAACAACAACAACAACCTGGGTTTACAACACAACAACAACAACCTGGGTTTACAACACAACAACAACAACAACAACAACCTGGATTTACAACACAACAACAACCTAAATTTACAACACAACAACAACAACAACATCCTGCATGATGTGGGGGGACTGGACATTGAATCAGATTAGACCGTTAGCATTTCTGCTATAAGCTAACGGTCTAATCTGATTCAATGAGCTGGAGCTAAAAGTGTTACTGTCAGACTCAGAGAACGGCTGGATGAACTGGGGAAAGGTACAACTCAACAGTTTAACTCAAGGGGAGGTGGAAAATGAGTAATTCCCCAAATGGTGGAATATCCCTTTAAGGTTCAAAATCACTGCTGACAGCAAAGTGTGCATAGCTGTACAGAGCTTGTGGTGGGCTCAGGGGGGCATGGTTTCACAGGGTCTGGAGTGGGCTCAGGCCTAGAGTTAGAAATACAGGGTCTGGGGTGGGCTCAGGCCTAGAGTTAGACATACAGGGTCTGGGGTGGGCTCAGGCCTAGAGTTAGATATACAGGGTCTGGGGTGGGCTCAGGGAGTCATGGTTTCAGGCCTAGAGTTCACGCCATTGTACAGTAATGGAGCAGTTTTAATTTATGTTGAATACAATGGCACTGGCACTGTTTATGAAATGTGTATTATTGTTATTATTATTATTATTTATGTTGAATACAATGGCACTGGCACTGTTTATGAAATGTGTATTATTGTCCTGCTCCTTTGTGAACATTCTGAACAGGAGAAATAAACCACCTTTGCAAGAACGGCTAAGCCATCCACTTGCTGGGAATGGTGGATTGAATTTGACCGGCATGCATCCCGGAAAATATATTAACAGCTGAACTGTTTTAAATATTAACAGCTGAACTGTTTTAGTAGAGGGAGAGAGACAGTATGCGATATTAACAGCTGAACTGTTTTAGTAGAGGGAGAGAGACAGTATGCGATGCGATATTAACAGCTGAACTGTTTTAGTAGAGGGAGAGAGACAGTATGCGATGCGATATTAACAGCTGAACTGTTTTAGTAGAGGTAGAGAGACAGTATGCGATATTAACAGCTGAACTGTTTTAGTAGAGGGAGAGAGACAGTATGCGATATTAACAGCTGAACTGTTTTAGTAGAGTGGATTGAATTTGACCGGCATGCATCCCGGAAAATATATTAACAGCTGAACTGTTTTAAATATTAACAGCTGAACTGTTTTAGTAGAGGGAGAGAGACAGTATGCGATATTAACAGCTGAACTGTTTTAGTAGTGGGAGAGAGACAGTATGCGATATTAACAGCTGAACTGTTTTAGTAGAGGGAGAGAGACAGTATGCGATGCGATATTAACAGCTGAACTGTTTTAGTAGAGGGAGAGAGACAGTATGCGATGCGATATTAACAGCTGAACTGTTTTAGTAGAGGTAGAGAGACAGTATGCGATATTAACAGCTGAACTGTTTTAGTAGAGGGAGAGAGACAGTATGCGATATTAACAGCTGAACTGTTTTAGTAGAGTGGATTGAATTTGACCGGCATGCATCCCGGAAAATATATTAACAGCTGAACTGTTTTAAATATTAACAGCTGAACTGTTTTAAATATTAACAGCTTAACTGTTTTAGTAGAGGGAGAGAGACAGTATGCGATTGGCATCAGCGTTTTGCCAATAATAAACATGCGCACACACACACGCAAATACAGACACACACGCGCACGCAAATAAAGACACACCCACACGCACGCACACACGCACGCAAATACAGACACACCCACACGCACGCAAATACAGACACACCCACACGCACGCACACCTGACTGCACTATATCAGCATGGTTGTTGTTGTTGAAGGGCCAGATACACACACACACACACACACACACACACACACACACACACACACACACACCTGACTGCACTATGGCGGCATGGTTGTTGTTGTTGAGCGCCAGGTTCCCGATGATGCGTACGATGTTCCTCTGGATCTTCTGGGAGTCGGAGCGGAACTGGAACACTCTCTGCAGCAGCTGGAGCCCCCCATTGGCCACAATGTGCTCACAGTGACTGGGGACCTGCAGGGAACACACACACACACACACACACTCTCACTATAGTGTGTTAGCATGAGTATGTTAGTGTAGGTGTAATCCTGATGGTGTGTGTGTTAGCATGAGTATGTTAGTGTAGGTGTAATCCTGATGGTGTGAGTGTTAGCATGAGTGTGTTAGTTTAAGTGTAATCCTGATGGTGTGCGTGTTAGCATGAGTATGTTAGTGTAGGTGTAATCCTGATGGTGTGAGTGTGTTAGCATGAGTATGCTAGTGTAGGCGTTCCTGATGGTGTGAGTGTGTTAGTGTAGGTGTTCCTGATGGTGTGAGTGCGTTAGCATGAGTATGTTAGTGTAGGTGTAATCCTGATGGTGTGAGTGTGTTAGTGTAGGCGTTCCTGATGGTGTGTGTGTTAGCATGAGTATGCTAGTGTAGAGGTGTTCCTGATGGTGTGAATATGTTAGTGTAGGTGTAATCCTGATGGTGTGAGTGTTAGCATGAGTATGTTAGTGTAGGCGTTCCTGATGGTGTGTGTGTTAGCATGAGTATGTTAGCATGAGTATGTAAGTGTAGGCGTTCCTGATGGTGTGAGTGTTAGCATGAGTATGTTAGTGTAGGTGTTCCTGATGGTGTGAGTGTTAGCATGAGTATGCTAGTGTAGGTGTTCCTGATGGTGTGAGTGTGTTTTTGTGCCCATCAGTGTAATAGGAGTCCTCACCTTTGAGTGCATCACCAGAGCCTGCAGGCAGAAGGACTCCACCTTCTCGGAGGGGATGGAGGTGAGACTCTGGGCGTAGGGCAGCCCGTTCCCCCCAAAGCACCACAGACCTCCCTGCAGGAGGACACACACAGCACGTAGAGCCGTCAACCCAGCCCAGCCCAGCCCAGCCCAACACAAACCAGCCCAACACCGCTCAAACCAACCCAACCCAGCCCAGCCCAGCCCAACCCAACCCAGCACCTCTACACAGATCTGACTCTACACGCATCTCACTAACTGTACACACATTTCACCAACTGTACACACACACACACACACACACACTCACTCACTCACTCACTCACTCACCCTCTGTGCGGCGAGGGCTTGGCTGCTCTCTCTCAAGGCCAGAGACGTGAAGTACTGCACACACACATCCACCTCCGACTGGGGCAAGGAGGCCAGCAGGAGCCTCAGGCCGTCCTCCAACGAGAAGCCCTGCAGGAGGTGCCACACACACACACACACACACTATCACATGAGAACCCTCACAATTTAGATCTGATGTGATGAGAACCCTCACAATTTAGATCTGATGTGGATACAAGCTGCTAACATGAGAACCCTCACAAATTAGATCTGATGTGGATACAAGCTGCTAACATGAGAACCCTCACAATTTAGATCTGATGTGGATACAAGCTGCTAACATGAGAACCCTCACAAATTAGATCTGATGTGGATACAAGCTGCTAACATGAGAACCCTCACAAATTAGATCTGATGTGGATACAAGCTGCTTTCGTCAGACGAGACGAGAGGAAATATGTTTATCAACGACCTTTTTTTTCATGACTAAGACGAGACGATGACGAGACGGCAGTAATGTCCTGAAACACTGACTAAGACTATCTTAAGATGCATTATTGTTGACGAAAAAAGACGAGACTAAAATGTTTTGCATGAAATAAAAACTAAGATAAAATCTCTCTTCATTTTCGTCTACAAAATGATAAAACAGAATATCTAACTGTTGTGTTTTCAAAATATTCTCTCATACAAATTAACATCCCCCAGAATGTCCATACGAAAATGTTCATCATGTAATGTCAACTATTTAACTAGTTAGACTGATGATGCAAAGTTTGCTAGCAAGTAAGCTAATATGGAAAGTTCGCTAGCAAGTTAGCTATGGCTAAGATGGAGAGTCTGTTTGGGGAATGTGTTGTGTTTGGGCACATATCGCCATCTAGCGAGGCAGAGTAAAACATTAATACTTTGGCCTATGACAATGTTTCTCAAACTTTTTCAGTTTCAGCACCACTTAACTAACCCTAGCTAAAAAAAAAAAGATTAGACCTACTTCAACAATAGCCTATAATTAGTCTACACAATAGGCCTACTCACTGAACCACCTTGCTTATTGTCTTTGCACTTTGCTTATTGTGTGGATTCATACTGTATGATTTAAACTGGCATATCTTACATAGACAGTGTTGCAGAACTGTTTTTACATACAAGTTGGTTCAATATTGCAAACAACTCATCTATATTATATTTTACCACGTCTGCTCGCGGACTACTTGGGATAGCTTGCGGACCACCAGTGATCCCTGGACCACACTTTGAGAAACACTAGTCTACGAATATGACAGTGGTCCAGTCAAATCTTTTACTGTCTATGGTCAAATCCCAGCCGAGCCATAACTGTAGCTCGACTTACCTGTGCATGTAAACATATTGACTGACAAAAAATCTGAATGAGTAATTATAACAGACGAGTAGCCCTGTGGACACACAATATTGTTTGAAAATTGAGATGTGTGAAACACTATTTGACTCAAATGGTAATCAGAAATAATTTGTTATAAAAAAAAAAAGACTAAAATGTTTTGACTAAAACTGACTAAGACTAAGATACCTTTAGTTTTCTTTTGACTAAAACTAGACTAAAATGACGAGACTTTTAGTCGACCAAAACTTGACTAACAAAAATGATATTTGAATGACTAAATATGACAAAGACTAAAAAGGACATTTCGTCACAAGACTAAGACTAAATTAAAAATGGGTGACAAAATTAACACTAGAACCCTCACAATTTAGATCTGAGGTGGATAAAAGCTGCTAACATGAGAACCCTCACTATTTAAATCTGATGTGGATACAAGCTGCTAACATGAGAACCCTCACTATTTAGATATGATGTGGATGATCACATGAGAACCCTCACAATTTAGATCTGATGTGATGAGAACCCTCACTATCACATGAGAACCCTCATAATTTAGATCTGATGTGATGAGAACCCCCACTATCACACGAGAACCCTCACAATTTAGATCTGATGTGGATACAAGCTGCTAACATGAGAACCCTCACTATTTAGATCTGATGTGGATACAAGCTGATAACATGAGAACTCTCACAATTTAGATCTGATGTGGATACAAGCTGCTAACATGAGAACCCTCACTATTTAGATCTGATGTGGATACAAGCTGATAACATGAGAGAATCCTCACTATTTAGATCTGATGTGCATGATAACATGAGAATCCTCACTATTTAGATGATTTTGATGTGAAATAACAGTACCTGCCTCTATAATTTGTTACAAATTGAATATATTTTATTACAAATGCGCACACACACACACACACACACACACACACAATCAGGCACATGGGCATACACAGAAACACACACACACACACACATGCACACACACAAACACACACACACACACACACACACTGTTCTGGGACTCACGTCGTCCACCTGGGGGAGTTGAGGGGGCGGGAGGAAGAAGCGCAGATCCACGTGAGGCGTCCGGGCCAATCCCACCACCGTGCGCTGATCCAAGGCCTGCGCTGCCGTCTGGTACTGGTACTCTGAGACCCGCACGCACGCGCACGCACACACACGCGCACGCACACAGATAACAGAGCATGGGTTCTTCACCTTGCCCGTGTGTGTTGTATGCCAGGTCTCGGACTTTGTGTGCTTGTGTGTGTGTGTGTGTGTGTGTTTGTGTGTGTGTGTAGGTGTGTGTGTGCTTGTGTAAGTGAGTGTGTGTGTGTGTGTGTGTGTCTCACCTTGTCAGTGTGTGTTGTGTGCCAGAGGCCTGTTGCACAAAAGTAGGATCAAGACATCCAGGATAAGTGACTGAGCTGAGCTCAATGAATCCAAAACAAGAGCGTACAGGCTTATTTGGTTGCACAAAGACCAAGCCAGGATGAGCAAACACGGATTCATCAAGCCAGGTGAAACCGATCCTGGATAAGTGCGCGCTCACAGCTCCTTCAAATAGACCCCACCACCGATCACAGATTCACTGATTCACCATGGCAACTAGAGCGGCCTAATTGCTTCTTCTGGTACGAAAAGCAAAACCAGCTGAATTACCATCATAAGCTGGGTAAACCAGCTAAAGGTATGTTTTCGCAAGAGTTTTGCTGGTCTAGCAGGTCAACCATCATAGGGTGGTTTTGCTGGTTAACAAGCTGGTCAACCAGCAAACCACCTTAAGGCTGGCCAGGCTGTTTTTTTCAGCTTTTTTTATCCCTCTGTGGCCCTAATATTGCGGCATTTTATATATAGCCTTATAGTCTATGGGAAACTGTAAATTATCTAATGATTGCAACATCATCTAAAAATCATCATTTATCCAAAATGATTGAAGTTAATGATCACAAATGTTTAAATAATGACAGTGGGTCTAGTTATATGTGATAACAATGTGTAGTGGGCAGTGGAATAACTATTGGTCTTGAATTTTCCCTTGGGGATCAATAAAGTATCTATCTATCTATCTGGTTTCCGTTTGTGGTGACTGCTGACTGAGATAAGGGATGAGATTAATAGATCCTGGAACTTAGCCTGGTCTGGAGCAGGCTAGCTCCACAGAATAAATCGCCATGGTAACTTATACGATAACATATCCTGCTGCCCCCTATCCAGCTTTTGTGCAACCAGATCACGGATAAATTAAGCCAGGATAACCAAGATATCCCGGCTTAATCCCTTATTCTAGTTTTGTGCAATGGGCCCCAGGTCTCGGACTTTATGTGTTTGTGTGTGTGTGTGTGTGTGTGTGTGTGTGTGTGTCTATCCTTGCCAGTGTGTGTTGTGTGCCAGGTCTCTGACTTTGTGTGTTTGTGTGTGTGTGTGTGTGTGTGTGTGTGTCTCACCTTGCCAGTGTGTGTTGTGTGCCAGGTCTTGGACGGCCTGGAGTCTCTCTGTTCGACTGGCTGACCGTGTCCTCTTCAGCAGGACCCATAACGCACACTCATGAGGGTCCGCATCCTTATGGCTCAGGTGTTCTAACACACACACACACAAACACAGACACACACACTTATGAGTTTCCGCATCCTTATGGCTCAGGTGTTCTAACACACACACACACACTCATGAGTTTCCGCATCCTTATGGCTCAGGTGTTCTAACACACACACACACACACACACACACACACACACGCACACACACACACACACACACACACACAAACACACACACACACTCATGAGTTTCCGCATCCTTATGGCTCAAGTTTACAAACTCAAACACACACACCTGGTTGTTACTCCAACATGTTTAGCTGCTACTGCTACTCCAACATGTTTAGCTGCTACTGCTACTGCTACTCCAACATGTTTAGCTGCTACTGCTACTCCAACATGTTTAGCTGCTACTGCTACTCCAACACGTTTAGCTGCTACTGCTACTCCAACATGTTTAGCTGCTACTCCAAAACGTTTGGCTGCTACTTAAATGTTTGGCTCATGATGTCAAACCTGCTCTCCTCAGTCGCTTTGCTGCAAAGGGGCAGAAGAGGTGAAGAACTCAGTTACACGGACCATTTCCTTAGCCTTCACCCTAACTCATCATTACTTATAGGGACTGGTGATGATGATGAAGATGAGCACTATAGGGACTGGTGATGAAGATGAGCACTGTAGGGACTGGTGATGAAGATGATGATGATGAAGATGAACACTATAGGGACTGGTGATGAAGATGAGCACTATAGGGACTGGTGATGAAGATGATGATGATGAAGATGAACACTATAGGGACTGGTGATGAAGATGAGCACTATAGGGACTGGTGATGAAGATGAGCACTATAGGGACTGGTGATGAAGATGATGATGATGAAGATGAACACTATAGGGACTGGTGATGAAGATGAGCACTATAGGGACTGGTGATGAAGATGAGCACTATAGGGACTGGTGATGAAGATGAGCACTGTAGGGACTGGTGATGAAGATGAGCACTATAGGGACTGGTGATGATGATGATGAAGATGAACACTATAGGGACTGGTGATGAAGATGAGCACTATAGGGACTGGTGATGAAGATGATGATGATGATGAAGATGAACACTATAGGGACTGGTGATGAAGATGAGCACTATAGGGACTGGTGATGATGATGATGATGATGAAGATGAACACTATAGGGACTGGTGATGAAGATGAGCACTATAGGGACTGGTGATGAAGATGATGATGATGAAGATGAACACACACTGACCTCAACACACACTGACCTCAACAGCTCCATACTGGAAATTAATTCCAACAAATGAGCTGCAGCTCCACACTGTTCTGCCATTCCAACAAGTTCTGGCGGTTTTACCTCTGACTGGGCTGGAGGTGGGGGGGGGGGGGGACCATACTGGAGTTTAGAGGGGGGGTGTAGAGTGTGTAGAGGGTGTTGAGGGTGTAGAGGGTGTAGAGTGTGTAGAGGGTGTAGAGTGTGTAGGGGGGGGGGGGGGGGGGGTTAGAGGGTGTAGAGGGTGTAGAGGGGGGGTGTTGAGGGTGTGCTCACCATCTAGTGGCCGCAAGAAGACTTTTGAGGAGATCTCCAGGAACCTCCTGGCAGCCTTATGCAGCTCCCTCCGAGCTCGGTGAGTCAGCCCTGAAACACAGGTAACAGGACAGGTGAGAGAGCCCTGAAACACAGGTAACAGGACAGGTGAGTCAGCCCTGAAACACAGGTAACAGGACAGGTGAGAGAGCCCTGAAACACAGGTAACAGGACAGGTGAGTCAGCTCTGAAACACAGGTAACAGGACAGCCCTGAAACACAGGTATCAGGACAGTCCTGAAACACAGGTATCAGGACAGCCCTGAAACACAGGTAACAGGACAGGTGACAGCCCTGAAAGTAACAGGACAGGTGAGTCAGCTCTGAAACACAGGTAACAGGACAGCCCTGAAACACAGGTATCAGGAGAGTCCTGAAACACAAGTAACAGGACAGCCCTGAAACACAGGTAACAGGACAGGTGGCAGCCCTGAAACACAGGTAACAGGACAGGTGAGAGAGCCCTGAAACACAGATAACAGGACAGGTGAGTCAGCCCTGAAACACAGGTAACAGGACAGGTGAGTCAGCTCTGAAACACAGGTAACAGGACAGCCCTGAAACACAGGTATCAGGACAGTCCTGAAACACGGGTAACAGGACAGCCCTGAAACACAGGTAACAGGACAGGTGACAGCCCTGAAACACAGGTAACAGGACAGGTGAGACACCTCTGTCTTTATTTTTCATACTGAATACCCGCATTTATTCTGTTTTTTTATTTTATATTCTGTAAATACACTGCGTCTATCTATACTATTCTTACTACTATTATAATGTTACTGCTACTACATAGCACATATCTGTACATGTTGTTCATACATTGTTTATATTACATAGCTATATTTATTCTGCTCTTAAGGTAACTGTTAATACACTGCACATATTTATATTAGAGATGCACCGATATGGAATTTTAGCGCCGATAATGATAACTGATATTTATTGGTTTGTTGATGCCGATACCGATACGATAACCGATAATATTACTCTTGAAAAAAAATTGTGAAAAGTGATTTGGGGAAAGCATTTAATAAGCATAATTTTATTGCAGTAATTTTACCTACCACCAAATGATGGACAGAACTCATAATAGTCCTCAATAGTACGGCAGTCAACAACATAACAGTAGCCTAGCCCTACAGTATGTGTGGCTCCTTTAAGTGAACCTGACGTCAGTGAATTGCGAGTGAGTGGCTAGAGAGTTTGAATTGTTTTCATTTAGGACTAAACGCTCATAAACGGTGTTGCACTACCACTACTGAGAAGGGAGATCCATTTAAGCAGTCTTATGTCTCCCGAGAATTTACGAATGCCAATTGTCCTGTGTCCGTAGCTTCTGTGATCTCTACCTATTCTCCTGTGGAGGATTTGTTCTCACGTGCTAAGGATGTACAGAGGTTGTCTCTTTTCCAGATGGTTCCTCTCGTACTGATGTCCTTTGTCACGAGGTTACTGGTGGTGGGTGATCATCTCCCCATGAAACATGACTGGAGAGTCAGTTTCTGTCTGCCTCCATCAATTCATTCATCTTGATCAACATTAGATGTTGATTTTTGGTGGTGGGGGTGTTACGTCCCTGTGTGTGTTTATTTTTGTGTCTGCTTGTTTCTCTCCGTGTCTTGTGTTTTGTTAATTTCAGACTATCCAGCAGGGGGCTTAATTGCTGGGCCAGCACTATAAAAGGTGCTGGCTGACGTCATTCGGGAGGGTCTCTTGGTTTTGGGGCGTTCTTGGATTCTGGGTTGGCCGCTACTACGCCACACTACTTTGCTCCGCTGCTTCGCTCTGCTGCGCAAACCACGCGCTCTGGTTTTTTGGCCGTCGCTGTTGCTCCTGCCTGTTCCCCGAGTGAGAGTCGAGGAAAAGGCTGGGGATTACCTGGGCCTACTTTTGAGGCCTTTCGTCTGGGAAGCCTTGTTTTTCGTTCGTCAATATTTTTCTTATTGTTATTTTTGTAAATAAATGTTTTTGAATTATACTTCCATTTTTGGCCGTCTCTTTGTCTATGTCCCACAACACCCCTAGACAGTGGGACGTGACACTGTATCTTATGTCCGTCTACTCTGTTGCGCACAACCTGCTGCAGCAGAAATGAAAGGCGTTAGCCCCGAAGGTTTTAATAACTTATTATGATGACCTGTCTGGAACTGAAGCACGAATGGTTAGCATATTTCTAGGTAATAATACAAAACCCAAGCTAAAGTAATGCAAATATAATACTAAAACATAACTTAGAACTAGACCTACTTATGTACTCGTCCCACTAACGAGTTTGTTTATTTGTTTCCCCGACCAGCGCGGTAAAGTGCAAACACACCAGCACAAGACAGCTCTAGATAGGGCTGAGCTCCGCTCTGTTAAGGTTAAATGGCGGATCATTCACGAGAGGATTTTGAGATGCACAGATTCCCAAATGAACGCATATCCACAGATTTTGTTAGAGTGGTGAAATACATTCACACCGCTGACATTATATTGAGGGAAAAGTATAGCCAACCAAGCTCAAGTAGCTCAGTGTAGCCAGACGGACCTTACGTAGGCCTAAATTAGGACTTTAAAAAATATCGGCGCAAATTATCGGCCATACTTGTTCGGATCCGATAATAATATTTTCATTTTTTCACTTATCGGCTAATAATATATCGGCCACCGATATATTGTGCATCCCTAATTTATATTTAATCTATACTACTCTAAACCACCTTCTGCAAACCAACTGTATAATACTGTCTACACTGCACTATATATTTCTTGTCCTGTCTATGCACCACCTGCCTATACTGTGTATATCACATTGCACTTTTGCTTTTTTGCAGTTCTTGTAATTTGTTAACTCATTAGTTGCATTGCATATAAATGCAATGGACTATTATCGCTGTTCTTCTTATTATTATTATTCTTCCGACCAACTTTGACGTTCAAAGGCTCTAAAACCACTGAACCGTTTGACGTCATTCAAACACTCCTACAAAGGTCTTGTAACGGAGATTTGTCCAATGTATTTTTCACATTTGTGAACTTTATACTTTTTGAGATATTTACGATAAAAGAGCAATAAATTCCCATTGACTTAATATTGACCGCCGTGACGGCAACTTTTAGCATTATGACCTGACCTGCAGCTGAAAGCAATCAACAGTTGAGCTACCGCTGGCCCTGGAGCTGTGAATCTTCTGAACGTCTTCGCCTGCTGTGCCTTGGTCACTTTATTTGCTCGTAAAACTCTTCTTCAGAGGCACATTTCTCTAATTACAGACAAGGTAAGTGTTCCGGTTTTTGGTATTTGAGTCATTTATGTCGTCAAACATTATGTAATGTAAGCGTGTATGAAATGATGGGTCACAAATAACTAAACTTAGGTAACGTTAACGTTAGTGAAATAGTTGACGTTAGCACCTTGCTACGTTGATATGTATTATGTAAGGAAACCCACTGTTAATCAACGTTAATATGTCGTCAACTTTACAGTGACCGATTAGCTGTAGGTTTCGATAGCTAACAAAAACGTAATGCACTAACGTTACATTTGTTCATTAGGCCTACCTACCAGGAGCGTTTTAACTAGAACGTTAACGTAAACCAGAGAAGTAGGCCTACAGATACTAGGCTGTGGTTCTATTCAACATCAGGTCACTTTCCCTAGAATAGATTATGAATGCAGACTTCGTGGTGCTTGATTGTAGCCTTTTGATTGTATTATTTTAACAAATGTTTAACGTTGTACACCGCTTGTTTGTGTATCAAATAGGCCAGGTTACGTTTCATTCTACACTACTGATTCTTACGTAGCCTACAATAAGTAAACACTATCACGGTATACCATAGTTTGTCTATTAATGGGTTTCATCAGGTCCCTTTCAACAGACAATTAAGCACCTAGATTATGAATGCATTGGTGCTTTATTAATACTCCTGTGGAAAGGGACCGTATGAAAGCCATGAATAGGCTACTGCTAGGAAATGGACAATACGACTAAAGTCTTGTTAAAACACACAACAGAAGTTGAGCTATAATGTTTGTGTTGTCAACATAGGCTACAATGTTTACTTGGCCTACTCATTTCTGCATTGTTCTGGTCTATAAATTAAAGTGTAGCCTGGCACGTGAATCAAACTTTCCAGTTGTAGTACATTGTAATCTGTAGGAAAAAATGTGGCTGACAGACCTAGCAAGCTGTTTAAGTTATAGCAGTTGGTTATCAAGATACTTAGTATCAGAATGATCCGTCCTTACTCATATGATTATCAACAGCAACAACAGACCCTTTGCCTGCAAAGTTTTCTAAGCTGTTTACGTTTTATATTTTAAAAAATATGATTAGCTATCACCTATACTAAAACTGAAAACAATAAAACACAGAATTCTGCTTTGTTTGTAATTTAATATTATAGGCTAGTATTTAACTACCAGTAGCTTGATGGTGCAACAATTGTATTGTAGGCCTACTCTACCTTTTTTTTTTTATTGTTGAGAGAATTGTTTAAAAAGCTTAAACTGTTTACCATGTTAGTCGTATAATGTGTCAGCCGAATGTAATGTAACAACTTCACTTAAATACCTTAGTTGTATTGAACAATTGTGCAGACATTCCTTGTTTTGGTATAACTGTTAAACTTGTTTGCTTTTGCCTTTTAGGTTCCAGACCAGTAGTGATGACCATGTATGACATTACGTGTGTGCCTGTCTGTGTGCACACCTGTCAACCATACATCTATGACAATGTTGCTAGCAACATACCTACTAACATACATTCTTACAAACATGTGACCATATCTCAACATATCTGCACATACCATTTAACCATACTGAGACTTATCTGAGATCTACACTGAGACATTCTGAGAAATATATTGTTGTGTGAGGACTATACTCACTAACTATATGGAACATATATACCTGTGAATCATATTTGTCAACCATTCATACCTTTAATCATACCTGTGCTGTAACATCTGTGAAACATAGCTGTGCTGTTAGACCTCTCTTTTTAGACCTGAGCTATGCTGTGTGAAAAAAAAGATTCTAACCTAAGTTCTGTCTAAAACTGATCATCTGAAGGGCTGACTCTTTTATTCTTCAGTGTATATATCACCATCAAATTTGACCTAATACCATTAACTGAGGCCTCTAGCTGTTGCTGCCAGTTCAGAGTTACCACTGATAAATAGATCTGTCTTAGGACAATATGATTGGCATGATCAAGTTCTGTATATATAATATACACAACTGTGATTTTTACTTCAAGCTTACATTGGTAAGTGTTCATTAGTGTATTCTGAGTATTATTCTGCTGTATTAAAACAAAGAATGTTGATCAATATTGAATTGACAATTTATTTTTACTGACTGTCATATACTCTAAGCTAACATCTAACCAAGTAAGTGGTTTTCAAGAATACTGTAAGAATATGTAATCTGAATAATCATACTGTAAGTAATATGTTATACACAGCAGCTTTTTTGCATTTACATGCAATGGTAATTCCCTGGAATTGCATTTTCTAGTTATGTCTTGTAATTTGTTAACTCATTAGTTATGTCTTCTCATTTGTTAACTCATTAGTTATGTCTTGTGTTTTGGCACATTGAAATACACATGTAATGACTAGGGCTTCAAATAATGATTATGTTGGTAGTTGACAAATCTGTCAATTCATTTTTTTGATTAGTCAATGATTATTTCTGTCATGCCCACCATCCCTGCTTCCTTTAGGCTGTCATGCCCACCCTCCCTGCTTCCTATAGGCTGTCATGCCCACCATCCCTGCTTCCTATAGGCCGTCATGCCCACCATCCCTGCTTCCATGCCCACCATCCCTGCTTCCTATAGGCGCCCTCCTGACAGGTCTCCTAGCCTGCACAGTGAAAACCCTTCAGATGATCCAGAACGCGGCGGTGCGCCTGGTCTACAACCAACCCAAAGCTCTGCCACCGGTACACTCAGGCCAATCCAAACTTTTCTCATCTGTTGTTTCTCGTTGGTGGAACGCAGTGCCAGTTCCAACTAGGGCAGGGACATCCCTCTCCATCTTCAAAAAACTCCTGAAGACCCAGCTCTTCAGAGAACATCTCCTCTCATAGCACAACATACTTACAACTAGTCTTGCTGATCCAAGCACTTACCACCCGTCTAGAACTGACACTCAACTGTTTAAAATCAGCACTCACTGATGCACTTATTCTTACTGTACTCTACCTTTTTTTAAATTGTCCTATAATTGTTGAGAGAGAATTGCTTTAAAACTTAAACTGTTTACCATGTTGGTAGTCGCTTTGGTTAAAAATTCCTCATCTGAATGTAATGTAATGAAATGTAATGTAATGTAATCTATTGCGCTTAACAAATGTAATGTAATGTAATCTATTGCGCTTAACAAATGTAATGTAATGTAATGTAATGTAATCAATTGCGCTTAACAAATGTAATGTAAAGTAATGTAATCTATTGCGCTTAACAAATGTAATGTAATGTCATCTATTGCGCTTAACAAATGTAATGTAATGAAATGTCTATTGCGCTTAACAAATGTAATGTAATGTAATGTAATCTATTGCGCTTAACAAATGTAATAATGTAATGTAATGTAATCTATTGCGCTTAACAAATGTAATGTAATGTAATCAATTGTGCTTAACAAATGTAATGTAATGTCATCTATTGCGCTTAACAAATGTAATGTAATGTAATCTATTGCGCTTAACAAATGTAATGTAATGTCATCTATTGTGCTTAACAAATGTAATGTAATCTATTGCGCTTAACAAATGTAATGTAATGTAATCACACGGTAGCTGTTGAATGCTGTGAAATGACATCTTTGCTTTACAGAGTTTGAATTCTAGCGGTTTTGTTACTTTAATTCACTAAAATGTTCCCACACGTTTAAAAGTTTTTATTTCACTAAAATGTTCCCACATGTTTAAAAGTTGAAAATGTTTTAGCTTTTCACTTCACCATCACCATCACTTCACCATCATCACTTCACCATCACTTCAGCATCATCATCACCATCACTTCACCATCACCATCACTTCACCATCATCATCACTTCACCATCACCATCACATCACCATCACCATCACTTCACCATCACCATCATCACTTCACCATCACTATCACCATCACCATCACTTCACCATCACGTCACCATCACATCACCATCACCATCACTTCACCATCATCACTTCATCATCACTATCACTATCACCATCACCATCACCATCACTTCATCATCACCATCACGTTACCATCACCATCACCATCACATCACCATCACCATCACTTCACCATCACCATCATCACTTCACCATCACTATCACCATCACCATCACTTCACCATCACGTCACCATCACATCACCATCACCATCACTTCATCATCACTTCACCATCACTATCACTATCACCATCACCATCACTTCACCATCACTTCATCATCACCATCACTTCATCATCACCATCACTTCATCATCACCATCACTTCATCATCACTTCATCATCACCATCACTATCACTTCACCATCACCATCACTTCATCATCACCATCACTTCACCATCACGTTACCATCACCATCACCATCACTTCACCATCACTTCACCATCACTATCACTTCACCATCACGTTACCATCACCATCACCATCACTTCACCATCACTATCACTTCACCATCACTTCACCATCACTATCACTTCACCATCACCATCACGTCACCATCACATCACCATCACTTCACCATCACCATCATCACTTCACCATCACTATCACCATCACCATCACTTCACCATCACTTCATCATCATCACTATCACCATCACCATCACTTCACCATCACTTCATCATCACCATCACTTCACCATCACTTCATCATCACTATCACCATCACCATCACTTCACCATCACCATCACTTCATCATCACCATCACTATCACCATCACCATCACTTCACCATCACTTCACCATCACTTCATCATCACCATCACTTCATCATCACCATCACTTCATCATCACCATCACTTCATCATCACTTCATCATCACCATCACTATCACTTCACCATCACCATCACTTCATCATCACCATCACTTCACCATCACGTTACCATCACCATCACCATCACTTCACCATCACTTCACCATCACTTCACCATCACTTCACCATCACTTCACCATCACTTCACCATCACTTCATCATCACTTCATCATCACTATCACCATCACCATCACCATCACTTCACCATCACTTCACCATCACCATCACTTCACCATCACTTCATCATCACTATCACTATCACCATCACCATCACTTCACCATCACTTCAGCATCATCATCACCATCACTTCACCATCACCATCACTTCACCATCATCATCACTTCACCATCACCATCACATCACCATCACCATCACTTCACCATCACCATCATCACTTCACCATCACTATCACCATCACCATCACTTCACCATCACGTCACCATCACATCACCATCACCATCACTTCACCATCATCACTTCATCATCACTATCACTATCACCATCACCATCACCATCACTTCATCATCACCATCACGTTACCATCACCATCACCATCACTATCACCATCACCATCACTTCACCATCACGTCACCATCACATCACCATCACCATCACTTCATCATCACTTCACCATCACTATCACTATCACCATCACCATCACTTCACCATCACTTCATCATCACCATCACTTCATCATCACCATCACTTCATCATCACCATCACTTCATCATCACTTCATCATCACCATCACTATCACTTCACCATCACCATCACTTCATCATCACCATCACTTCACCATCACGTTACCATCACCATCACCATCACTTCACCATCACTTCACCATCACTATCACTTCACCATCACGTTACCATCACCATCACCATCACTTCACCATCACTATCACTTCACCATCACTTCACCATCACTATCACTTCACCATCACCATCACGTCACCATCACATCACCATCACTTCACCATCACCATCATCACTTCACCATCACTATCACCATCACCATCACTTCACCATCACTTCATCATCATCACTATCACCATCACCATCACTTCACCATCACTTCATCATCACCATCACTTCACCATCACTTCATCATCACTATCACCATCACCATCACTTCACCATCACCATCACTTCATCATCACCATCACTATCACCATCACCATCACTTCACCATCACTTCATCATCACCATCACTTCATCATCACTTCATCATCACTTCACCATCACTATCACTATCACCATCACCATCACTTCACCATCACTTCACCATCACTATCACTTCACCATCACTTCATCATCACCATCACTTCATCATCACTTCACCATCACTATCACTATCACCATCACTTCATCATCACTTCACCATCACTATCACCATCACCATCACTTCACCATCACCATCACTTCACCATCACTTCATCATCATCATCACTTCACCATCATCACTTCACTATCACTTCACCATCATCACTTCACCATCACTTCACCATCACTATCACCATCACTATCACCATCACTTCATCACCATCACTTCACCATCACCATCACCATCACTTCACCATCACCATCACTTCACCATCACCATCACTTCATCATCACTTCACCATCATCATCACTTCACCATCACATCACTTCACAATCATCATCACTTCACCATCACATCACCATCACTTCACCATCACTTCACCATCACTTCACCATCACTTCACCATCACCATCACTTCACCATCACTTCATCATCACTTCATCATCACTATCACCATCACCATCACCATCACTTCACCATCACCATCATCACTTCACCATCACTATCACCATCACCATCACTTCACCATCACGTCACCATCACATCACCATCACCATCACTTCACCATCATCACTTCATCATCACTATCACTATCACCATCACCATCACCATCACTTCATCATCACCATCACGTTACCATCACCATCACCATCACTTCATCATCACTTCACCATCACTATCACTATCACCATCACCATCACTTCACCATCACTTCATCATCACCATCACTTCATCATCACCATCACTTCATCATCACCATCACTTCATCATCACTTCATCATCACCATCACTATCACTTCACCATCACCATCACTTCATCATCACCATCACTTCACCATCACGTTACCATCACCATCACCATCACTTCACCATCACTTCACCATCACTATCACTTCACCATCACGTTACCATCACCATCACCATCACTTCACCATCACTATCACTTCACCATCACTTCACCATCACTATCACTTCACCATCACCATCACGTCACCATCACATCACCATCACTTCACCATCACCATCATCACTTCACCATCACTATCACCATCACCATCACTTCACCATCACTTCATCATCATCACTATCACCATCACCATCACTTCACCATCACTTCATCATCACCATCACTTCACCATCACTTCATCATCACTATCACCATCACCATCACTTCACCATCACCATCACTTCATCATCACCATCACTATCACCATCACCATCACTTCACCATCACTTCATCATCACCATCACTTCATCATCACTTCATCATCACTTCACCATCACTATCACTATCACCATCACCATCACTTCACCATCACTTCACCATCACTATCACTTCACCATCACTTCATCATCACCATCACTTCATCATCACTTCACCATCACTATCACTATCACCATCACTTCATCATCACTTCACCATCACTATCACCATCACCATCACTTCACCATCACCATCACTTCACCATCACTTCATCATCATCATCACTTCACCATCATCACTTCACTATCACTTCACCATCATCACTTCACCATCACTTCACCATCACTATCACCATCACTATCACCATCACTTCATCACCATCACTTCACCATCACCATCACCATCACTTCACCATCACCATCACTTCACCATCACCATCACTTCATCATCACTTCACCATCATCATCACTTCACCATCACATCACTTCACAATCATCATCACTTCACCATCACATCACCATCACTTCACCATCACTTCACCATCACTTCACCATCACCATCACTTCACCATCACTTCATCATCACTTCATCATCACTATCACCATCACCATCACCATCACTTCACCATCACCATCATCACTTCACCATCACTATCACCATCACCATCACTTCACCATCACGTCACCATCACATCACCATCACCATCACTTCACCATCATCACTTCATCATCACTATCACTATCACCATCACCATCACCATCACTTCATCATCACCATCACGTTACCATCACCATCACCATCACATCACCATCACCATCACTTCACCATCACCATCATCACTTCACCATCACTATCACCATCACCATCACTTCACCATCACGTCACCATCACATCACCATCACCATCACTTCATCATCACTTCACCATCACTATCACTATCACCATCACCATCACTTCACCATCACTTCATCATCACCATCACTTCATCATCACCATCACTTCATCATCACCATCACTTCATCATCACTTCATCATCACCATCACTATCACTTCACCATCACCATCACTTCATCATCACCATCACTTCACCATCACGTTACCATCACCATCACCATCACTTCACCATCACTTCACCATCACTATCACTTCACCATCACGTTACCATCACCATCACCATCACTTCACCATCACTATCACTTCACCATCACTTCACCATCACTATCACTTCACCATCACCATCACGTCACCATCACATCACCATCACTTCACCATCACCATCATCACTTCACCATCACTATCACCATCACCATCACTTCACCATCACTTCATCATCATCACTATCACCATCACCATCACTTCACCATCACTTCATCATCACCATCACTTCACCATCACTTCATCATCACTATCACCATCACCATCACTTCACCATCACCATCACTTCATCATCACCATCACTATCACCATCACCATCACTTCACCATCACTTCACCATCACTTCATCATCACCATCACTTCATCATCACCATCACTTCATCATCACCATCACTTCATCATCACTTCATCATCACCATCACTATCACTTCACCATCACCATCACTTCATCATCACCATCACTTCACCATCACGTTACCATCACCATCACCATCACTTCACCATCACTTCACCATCACTTCACCATCACTTCACCATCACTTCACCATCACTTCACCATCACTTCATCATCACTTCATCATCACTATCACCATCACCATCACCATCACTTCACCATCACTTCACCATCACCATCACTTCACCATCACTTCATCATCACTATCACTATCACCATCACCATCACTTCACCATCACTTCAGCATCATCATCACCATCACTTCACCATCACCATCACTTCACCATCATCATCACTTCACCATCACCATCACATCACCATCACCATCACTTCACCATCACCATCATCACTTCACCATCACTATCACCATCACCATCACTTCACCATCACGTCACCATCACATCACCATCACCATCACTTCACCATCATCACTTCATCATCACTATCACTATCACCATCACCATCACCATCACTTCATCATCACCATCACGTTACCATCACCATCACCATCACTATCACCATCACCATCACTTCACCATCACGTCACCATCACATCACCATCACCATCACTTCATCATCACTTCACCATCACTATCACTATCACCATCACCATCACTTCACCATCACTTCATCATCACCATCACTTCATCATCACCATCACTTCATCATCACCATCACTTCATCATCACTTCATCATCACCATCACTATCACTTCACCATCACCATCACTTCATCATCACCATCACTTCACCATCACGTTACCATCACCATCACCATCACTTCACCATCACTTCACCATCACTATCACTTCACCATCACGTTACCATCACCATCACCATCACTTCACCATCACTATCACTTCACCATCACTTCACCATCACTATCACTTCACCATCACCATCACGTCACCATCACATCACCATCACTTCACCATCACCATCATCACTTCACCATCACTATCACCATCACCATCACTTCACCATCACTTCATCATCATCACTATCACCATCACCATCACTTCACCATCACTTCATCATCACCATCACTTCACCATCACTTCATCATCACTATCACCATCACCATCACTTCACCATCACCATCACTTCATCATCACCATCACTATCACCATCACCATCACTTCACCATCACTTCATCATCACCATCACTTCATCATCACTTCATCATCACTTCACCATCACTATCACTATCACCATCACCATCACTTCACCATCACTTCACCATCACTATCACTTCACCATCACTTCATCATCACCATCACTTCATCATCACTTCACCATCACTATCACTATCACCATCACTTCATCATCACTTCACCATCACTATCACCATCACCATCACTTCACCATCACCATCACTTCACCATCACTTCATCATCATCATCACTTCACCATCATCACTTCACTATCACTTCACCATCATCACTTCACCATCACTTCACCATCACTATCACCATCACTATCACCATCACTTCATCACCATCACTTCACCATCACCATCACCATCACTTCACCATCACCATCACTTCACCATCACCATCACTTCATCATCACTTCACCATCATCATCACTTCACCATCACATCACTTCACAATCATCATCACTTCACCATCACATCACCATCACTTCACCATCACTTCACCATCACTTCACCATCACTTCACCATCACCATCACTTCACCATCACTTCATCATCACTTCATCATCACTATCACCATCACCATCACCATCACTTCACCATCACCATCATCACTTCACCATCACTATCACCATCACCATCACTTCACCATCACGTCACCATCACATCACCATCACCATCACTTCACCATCATCACTTCATCATCACTATCACTATCACCATCACCATCACCATCACTTCATCATCACCATCACGTTACCATCACCATCACCATCACTTCATCATCACTTCACCATCACTATCACTATCACCATCACCATCACTTCACCATCACTTCATCATCACCATCACTTCATCATCACCATCACTTCATCATCACCATCACTTCATCATCACTTCATCATCACCATCACTATCACTTCACCATCACCATCACTTCATCATCACCATCACTTCACCATCACGTTACCATCACCATCACCATCACTTCACCATCACTTCACCATCACTATCACTTCACCATCACGTTACCATCACCATCACCATCACTTCACCATCACTATCACTTCACCATCACTTCACCATCACTATCACTTCACCATCACCATCACGTCACCATCACATCACCATCACTTCACCATCACCATCATCACTTCACCATCACTATCACCATCACCATCACTTCACCATCACTTCATCATCATCACTATCACCATCACCATCACTTCACCATCACTTCATCATCACCATCACTTCACCATCACTTCATCATCACTATCACCATCACCATCACTTCACCATCACCATCACTTCATCATCACCATCACTATCACCATCACCATCACTTCACCATCACTTCATCATCACCATCACTTCATCATCACTTCATCATCACTTCACCATCACTATCACTATCACCATCACCATCACTTCACCATCACTTCACCATCACTATCACTTCACCATCACTTCATCATCACCATCACTTCATCATCACTTCACCATCACTATCACTATCACCATCACTTCATCATCACTTCACCATCACTATCACCATCACCATCACTTCACCATCACCATCACTTCACCATCACTTCATCATCATCATCACTTCACCATCATCACTTCACTATCACTTCACCATCATCACTTCACCATCACTTCACCATCACTATCACCATCACTATCACCATCACTTCATCACCATCACTTCACCATCACCATCACCATCACTTCACCATCACCATCACTTCACCATCACCATCACTTCATCATCACTTCACCATCATCATCACTTCACCATCACATCACTTCACAATCATCATCACTTCACCATCACATCACCATCACTTCACCATCACTTCACCATCACTTCACCATCACCATCACTTCACCATCACTTCATCATCACTTCATCATCACTATCACCATCACCATCACCATCACTTCACCATCACCATCATCACTTCACCATCACTATCACCATCACCATCACTTCACCATCACGTCACCATCACATCACCATCACCATCACTTCACCATCATCACTTCATCATCACTATCACTATCACCATCACCATCACCATCACTTCATCATCACCATCACGTTACCATCACCATCACCATCACTTCATCATCACTTCACCATCACTATCACTATCACCATCACCATCACTTCACCATCACTTCATCATCACCATCACTTCATCATCACCATCACTTCATCATCACCATCACTTCATCATCACTTCATCATCACCATCACTATCACTTCACCATCACCATCACTTCATCATCACCATCACTTCACCATCACGTTACCATCACCATCACCATCACTTCACCATCACTTCACCATCACTATCACTTCACCATCACGTTACCATCACCATCACCATCACTTCACCATCACTATCACTTCACCATCACTTCACCATCACTATCACTTCACCATCACCATCACGTCACCATCACATCACCATCACTTCACCATCACCATCATCACTTCACCATCACTATCACCATCACCATCACTTCACCATCACTTCATCATCATCACTATCACCATCACCATCACTTCACCATCACTTCATCATCACCATCACTTCACCATCACTTCATCATCACTATCACCATCACCATCACTTCACCATCACCATCACTTCATCATCACCATCACTATCACCATCACCATCACTTCACCATCACTTCATCATCACCATCACTTCATCATCACTTCATCATCACTTCACCATCACTATCACTATCACCATCACCATCACTTCACCATCACTATCACCATCACCATCACTTCACCATCACTATCACTTCACCATCACTTCATCATCACCATCACTTCATCATCACTTCACCATCACTATCACTATCACCATCACTTCACCATCACTATCACTTCACCATCACTTCACCATCACCATCACTTCATCATCACTTCACCATCACTATCACTATCACCATCACTTCATCATCACTTCACCATCACTATCACTTCACCATCACTTCATCATCACCATCACTTCATCATCACTTCACCATCACTATCACTTCACCATCACTTCATCATCACCATCACTTCACCATCACTTCATCATCACTTCACCATCACTATCACCATCACCATCACTTCACCATCACCATCACTTCACCATCACTTCATCATCATCATCACTTCACCATCATCACTTCACCATCACTTCACCATCATCACTTCACCATCACTTCACCATCACTATCACCATCACTATCACCATCACTTCATCACCATCACTTCACCATCACCATCACCATCACTTCACCATCACCATCACTTCACCATCACCATCACTTCATCATCACTTCACCATCATCATCACTTCACCATCACATCACTTCACAATCATCATCACTTCACCATCACATCACCATCACTTCACCATCACTTCACCATCACTTCACCATCACTTCACCATCACCATCACTTCACCATCACTTCATCATCACTTCACCATCATCATCACTTCACCATCACTTCACCATCATTTCACCATCATCATCACTTCACCATCATTTCACCATCATCATCACTTCACCATCATTTCACCATCATCATCACTTCACCATCACTTCACCATCACCATCACCATCACTTCACCATCACCATCACTTCACCATCACCATCACTTCATCATCACTTCACCATCATCATCACTTCACCATCACATCACTTCACCATCATCATCACTTCACCATCACCATCACTTCATCATCACTTCATCATCACTTCACCATCATCATCACTTCACCATCACTTCACCATCATTTCACCATCACCATCACCATCACTTCACCATCACCATCACGATCACTTCACCATCACTTCACCATCACCATCACTTCCATCACTTCACCATCATCATCACTTCACCATCATCATCACTTCACCATCACTTCACCATCACTTCATCATCACTTCACCATCATCACTTCATCATCACCATCACCATCATCATCACTTCACCATCATCACCATCATCATCACTTCACCATCATCATCACTTCACCATCACCATCACTTCACCATCATCATCACTTCACCATCACCATCACTTCACCATCACTTCACCATCACCATCACTTCACCATCATCATCACTTCACCATCACTATCACCATCACTTCACCATCATCATCACTTCACCATCACTTCACCATCATCACTTCACCATCACCATCACTTCATCATCACTTCACCATCACATCACCATCACTTCACCATCATCATCATCACATCGACGTTCTCGACTAATCGTTGCAGCCCTAGTAATGACGTGGAGATTACAGCCCTATTACAGCCCTAGCATCGTCCAGCATTTTTTGTATTTGTTATTTTTTAAATGTATTTGTCATGTCTTGATGTCATGGGCACGCTGGCGACTACGCCGCTCCATCCGGCATCGTTTGTCTTGTTATGTGTCTTGTTTGTTGGAGCGCTTTGGGTTGCACTATGTGCATGTTAAATGCGCTTTAAAAATAAAACTGACTTGACTTGACTTGACTAGTAATGACGAGATTACAGCCCTAGTAATGACGTGGAGATTACAGCCCTAGTAATGACGTGGAGATTACAGCCCTAGTAATGACGTGGAGATTACAGCCCTAGTAATGACGTGGAGATTACAGCCCTAGTAATGACGAGATTACAGCCCTAGTAATGACGAGATTACAGCCCTAGTAATGACGAGATTACAGCCCTAGTAATGACGTGGAGAGTTTGTAACCACAGCTGTGCAAAAGCGTAACATGGATAACACAGGATAGTTACAGGGGCTAAATTATCTCTACATCATCATGTGTATTATAAGTGAGAAAGATAAAGAAAGAACACTGTACCAGTGGCAAGGGTCTCGGGCTCCGTTAGGGACGAGGAGTTGAGATAGATGTAGGATTTGTGTTTCTCTTGAAGGATGGCCTGGGTGTCGATGGTCACAGCTTTGCTCAGGGATGTTACTTCATAGGTGATGAAAATGCAGCCTCTGCAGACACAAGCACATCACATGACATCAACAGACACAAGCACATCACATGAGATCAACAGACACACGAACATCACATGAGATCAACAGACACAAGAACATCACATGAGATCAACAGACACAAGCACATCACATGACATCAACAGACACAAGCACATCGCAGGAGATCAACAGACACAAGCACATCACAGGATCAACGCGCTGCCTCTCCACGAGCAGAGGAGGGGGCTGTGTGTGTGTGTGGAGGAGAGAACAGGGTGTGTGTGTGTGGAAGAGAGAACAGGGTGTGTGTGTGTGTGTGTGTGTGTGTGTGTGGAGGAGAAAACAGGGTGTGTGTGTGTGTGTGTGTGTGTGTGTGTGTGTGGAGAGAACAGGTTGTGTGTGTGTGGTTGTGTGTGTGTGTGTGTGTGGAGGAGAGAACAGGGTGTGTGTGCTCTTCAGCTTTCAGTTACACAGGTGCAACCACACAGCAGTTTCTACAAGCTTTGAGTAACTACTAGCACACACACAAAACTACAACTAGCACACACACAAAACTACAGCTAGCGCATACACACAAAACTATAACTACTCAACAGCTAGCGCACACACAAAACTACAACTAGCGCGGACACAAAACTACAACTAGCGCGCACACAAAACTACAACTACTCAACAACTAGCGCACACACAAAACTACAACTAGCGCGCACACAAAACTACAACTACTCAACAACTAGCGCACACACAAAACTACAACTACTCAACAGCTAGCGCACACACAACTACAACTAGCGCACACACAAAACTACAACTAGCGCACACACAAAACTACAACTACTCAACAGCTAGCGCACACACACACAACTACAGCTAGCGCACACAAAACTACAACTACTCAACAGCTAGCGCACACACAAAACTACAACTACTCAACAGCTAGCGCACACACAAAACTACAACTAGCGCACACACAAAACTACAACTACTCAACAGCTAGCGCACACACAACTACAACTAGCGCACACACAAAACTACAACTACTCAACAACTAGCGCACATACAAAACTACAACTAGCGCACGCACACACAAAACTACAACTAGTGCACACACAAAACTACAACTACTCAACAGCTAGCACACACACAAAACTACAACTACTCAACAGCTAGCACACACACAAAACTACAACTAGCGCACACACAAAACTACAACTACTCAACAGCTAGCGCACACACAAAACTACAACTACTCAACAGCTAGCACACACACAAAACTAACGTCAGCACACACAAAACTAATGCCAGTGTACACACAAGACTAACGTGAGAACACACACAAAACTAACATCAGTGCAACGTATACACAAGTCTAACTTAAAACACATACAAAACTAATGTCAGCGTACACAACACCAAAGTGAGAACACACACAAAACTAACGTCAGCGCACAAACAAGCGTGTGTAAGAAGTGAGTTAGTGTGAAGTTACCTCACACAAAAGAAAGCAGAAGCTGATGCTCACTCACCCAAAGACAACAGCTCCAGTGACCTTTGCGATCTTCCCTGATTGATAAAGAAAGGAGACAGTAGGAAAAAGGCAGAATATTTGTATTTAACATTTTTTTTAGATGGAAAAGCAAATAAAGAATATGATGTACGGATATCTGTACTGTAAGCACTGAATTCAACAAATGCGTTTTCCATTATCATGTAACCATTGTTTTGGCGCTGCCCTTTTAAGTTTTCAAAGTCAATCCCCTTTTTGCATCTCTATTGTCCCATCGATTTAGGTTGAAATCAGCCTTGATATTGGGAAAGCACACAATGACCTCAAATAAAAAATTATTGATAACTCGCCTCAAATGCATTAACATAAAAGTAACAGGACTTTTGAAATGCATTAACACAAAAGTAACATGACTTTTGCTGACCACTGTTGGTTCATTGGGGGCATAGCTGGCGGTCCGTTGGGGGCATAGCTGGCGGACCACTGGCGGTCCATTGGGGGCATAGCTGGCGTCCGCTGGCATTTTGCTCATCGGTTCTCCGGTGGTCCACTGGCTGGGTTGCAGACAAATTGCCCAATATTTTGCCACTATTGGTCTAAAATCTTTTTCATTTCTTCAGTTATACTCCATATATCATTTTATTAACTTTTCTTAATATTCATGACAAGTTAAATTTAAAGCTGCAGTTGGCAAGTCTGACAGATTGAGGGGACAGCCAAAATTTTGAATGTTTACAATTCTCATGCCCCTCCCCCACTACCACTGAGCACCCTCTCATCGAGTTTGTGACTGTGATTGACAGTCAGATCTCACACAGCCCTGCTCTGATTGGACCAGAAGAACCGGGAGCTGTGGATTTTTGCAAAACAAATAACAGGTGGAGGTAGAAGAGCAGGGTTTTTTCTAAAACCGGCTGATTTATGTTGTTCTGTCGGAGCATAGTGTCAGTTTCAGTGAATATGATCAAAAAAATCTTGCCAACTGCAGCCAGTGTTGCCAATTTAGCGACTTTGTCGCTAGATTTAGCGACTTTTGGCCGTCTCTGGCAACTGAAAAGTATATCTAGCGACTGACAACAAATCTGGCGACTTTTTCGTGTGTCTGGCGACTTTTGTTTTCTCTGCGTTATCCTTCGGTTTGCCCAGGCTGACTGCAGCAGCAGCTTAAAGCGTGAGAAAAATCTTCTCGCAAAGATGCCAAACTCTGTTTCGTTGTTGAAACGTCAGAAAATCTCCCCTCTCATGCCTGTTTCGTTAGTGAATTACATCGCGACTTTGCCCAAAGCGTTGCATCATGATTATAAAAGGAATGACTGGCCTATATAGTATCAGCCCATTTTATTACAAGGAAGTAGATGTTCTATAGATCTAAGCTCAGACAACGCTCATTGGAAGGCGCAGCAACTTCGGCTGAAATTACAACAGTCAACGAGACGAGAGCAATGACATGATGACAGGGAAACAGGGACATGCTTGCCAGCATTGTTCAACAATTGAACAAAGGAAGTAGGCTAGCCTACAACTTCATTCACAAGCAAAGCAGTGAATGGTAGAAAAACCTATAGCATTCGTTTAGGCTATGTAGGCCTAGCTTCAATGTTGTCAATGCAAGTTGATGCAGGACTGTCGGCTGAGTAAAAAAAAAAAAATTCTATCGCTCTGTCCGAGTGACATTTAAGCCTATATTATGTAGCCTAACTATATCCAAAATATAGCCATTGCCGTAAGGGTAGATTGCGTGTAGGCTACCCTATGGTCACATTATAATCAGACTTCAAGCAGTGCAAAGCAGATGCAGCAGTGAATAGGTTGGAAATGACTGCTTTTCAGCCACCTGATGCTAGTGTAGTCTAGATGATAGGCTACAGAAAGTGAAGTGTAGCCTATCAATAAATATACAAGTATATTAAATCAAATATATTTAAACTAGGCTCTTAAAGCTGCCTATATGAGTAGGAGAAAAGCAAACAGGAGTAAAAGGGAATTGAAGGGCCATTACCGTTTTTTTTTGGGGGGGGGGGGGGGGTACGACGTGCTGACGTAATTAATATGCAAATTAGCGCGTGGCGTCATCTAGCGACATTTAGCGACTTTTGGAGCTGGCTTTAGCTACTTTTCATTCGAAATAGTTGGCCACACTGACTGCAGCTTTAAAGAGATGGTGGGCCACCGGCGGCATGCTATCTGCCAATTTGATTTTGCTATCTGGGTAGTACGCTGCACAACTGTTGTACAGGAATTCATAATTCTCCAGTTCGAGGGAGAGTGAAGTTAGCTGGTTCACAGTAAACGGGTAGGGTATGAGAATACGTGCCACTCTCCCTTACATGTTAGTTTTAAGGTAAAAAAAAAAAGAAAACTTGCTTAGGATACCTTTAATGGAACATCAACAGGTCACTCAATATAGGTTATCGGAGTTGTGCACATTTGTGTGTAGTTCGTTTTTATTATTAAGAAACCTCTATAAAATACAACACAAAACTGACTGCTCTGAAATATAGGGAAGTAAGATATATTCGCTGCCGGGCGCCGTTTCAAAAACTTACTGAGATCCTTCCAGGGAACGGCTCTCTTTACTCCTGGCCCAGCCGTTGTCAACCTCCTACATCGGATCATACGCAAGGCAGCAACAGACATCTACGAATACAAGCAATTATACTGTACCGTTAGTGTAACTGTTATGCCTTAACCGGTACCGCACATGTTGCATGACATAACGGATGACCTATGAGCAGTAACGTAGCCTAGCTGGCTGTAGTGTCAGTGTGGGGTACCATGGTACACAGCTAAAAGATTTCTGTTTAATGGCTTCATAACAACCCTTGGTAGCATTTCAAGATAGGTTATCAGTTTGGATTTGGATGTTAAAGAGAAACAAATACGTAAATCACAAATGACAATCTGCTGCTGATGGCATTAGGATAACTGTTAGCCTAGAAACTCGATCGGCAATCTGAACCAGTCAGAGCTTTCTGCAACTCTACTGCCAGCGTCCGGCTTAGGCACAGCCTTGTGTGTTGTCTTTACCTTGTTTGGATGGGTTTCTAAACCACTTTATTCTGGAAGGAAAACGAGACTTTCCACATCTAACCTTCTATTCGCCGCACTCTGCATAGGTGTAAATAAACACCAGTCTCACAAATTACACGTCATACTTACCGTGATGTATGGAATATTTGGGCAAAAGAAAACATGTCGCTACAGCTTTCCTCATTTATAGTGTGCTTAAAGCAGGTTATTCTTAAATTCCCTGATCTTATTTTCCCGTCATCCTACTTTTTTGGCCAGCTCTTGCTCGTAGACCAACTCTGGAACGTTCGGCCGGTGTAGTCAGGGATGTAGTGGTGAAATAAGAGCCTACTGCAATAGGCTACCTTGTGTTATCTTATATTAAGATTAAAAATCTAGGTAGTATAGGGATACTTACTCTGACCTTTCTTGTAATATTATTTGACTTAAGATAAGTCCAAATCTTCTTAAATTAAAGCTGCAGTTGGCAAGATTGTTTTGATCATATTTACTGAAACTGACTATCTCTGACAGAATAACATAAATCAGCCGGTTTTAGAAAGAAAAAAAAAAACACCTCTACCTCCACCTAGAGCCTGTTATTTGTTTTGCAAAAATCCACAGTTCTCAGTTCTTCTAGTCCAATCAGAGCAGGGCTGTGTGAGGACTGTCAATCACAGTCTGGGCACTGACGACCACAAACTCGATGAGAGGGTGCTCGGTGGTAGTGGGGGAGGGGCATGAGAGTTGTAAACATGAATTTTAGCTAAGTCCCCTCAATCTGTCAGACTTGCCAACTTTAACAGAATATGAAGTCACGTAATGTTAAGGTTATCAAATTAATGATTGTGTTCATAAACTCACACAAACCAGGTAGCAGGAGGCTGGTGGACCACTAGCCTACTGGGGGCAGATCTGGCAGTTCAGTTGTGCGTTGCTCATTTCCAGTGTTAACCCTAGCTAACCCACCCGCTAGGGTTCAGTAGTGCGTTGCTCATGGGTTTCCCAGTGTTAACCCTAGCTAACCCACCCGCTAGGGTTCAGTAGTGCTTTGCTCATTTCCAGTGTTGACCCTAGCTAACCCACCCGCTGCACACAAACATCACCATTTTTCAGTTGTGCTCTAAACACGTTTTTATTTATTCAGTTAGACTTCTTCCTTCATTTTATTAACATTTTACATTATTAATATTTGCAACAAGTGAAATGAAAGGTAATGGTGGTGGTCCAACAGCAGACCACTGTGGCACACCACTGGTATGACATCTGATTTGTCTGGATATTATCATCATACTGTAGCAATGTTACTATAGCAACATCCCTTTATTCCATATCCAAGTCATTCCTTTATCACAATAAATTAAAAACAATTCAAGTCAGAATGAACTATTTTATGTAAAGTACAGTTTTACAAAACTATGTAAAATACAAAACTATAAATGTAATCATATTTATTGTTATGTGTATATCTCCAATCTTTCACCATCTTTCTCTAGACTTGCATACTTCATCCCTCACATCAACACGCACACACACACGTGTATATATACTAACTAGAGTTAAAGACTTGCATACTTTACCCCTCACATCAACACGTGTACACTAACTAGAGTTAAAGACTTGCATACTTTACCCCTCACATCAACACGCACACACACGTGTATATATACTTATACACACTAGATTTAAAGGCACCGGTACACTCACACACTAGAGCTATGTAGAATAGACTCACACACTTACACACTACAGCTATTCTATAGCAGGATACTCACACACTTACACACTATTCTACAGCAGGCTACTCACACACTTACACACTAGAGCTAAGGCACCCATACAGCAGACTACTCACACACTTACACACACACTATTCTACAGCAGGCTACTCACACACTTACACACACACTATTCTACAGCAGGATACTCACACACTTACACACTAGAGCTAAGGCACCCATACAGCAGGCTACTCACACACTTACACACACACTATTCTACAGCAGGATACTCACACACTTACACACTAGAGCTAAGGCACCCATACAGCAGACTCATGCACACACACTAGAGCTAAGGCACCTATACAGCAGACTCATGCACACACACTAGAGCTAAGGCACCCATACAGCAGACTCATGCACACACACTCCAGAGGGTTAGGGTTAGGGCAGAGGGGCTGTTGGAAGCCTCTGAATGAAGCGGTCTGATTGGTCCAGCATGGCCTGGCTGCATCAGTGTGCTGGCCCTTCAGGTATGACGCTCTTGGAGGGTCAGGTGCAGGCCTCCCGGTATGCGCGTTTGATGGTCTAGTAGACGGGAGGTGCGTTTGACAATGTCGGGGGGTGTCAGGTACAGGTCTTCTGCCTATGACAGTCGCATAGGTGGGAGGCGCATATGACGTGTGGCAGAGAGGTGTGTCAGGTGCAGGTCTCCTGGTAGGCACGTATGACACTCTCGTAGGCGGGAGGGGGGGGTGGGGGAGGTGGGGGCGCCTCTGAGGCTGCTGTTTCCCCAGAATGAGTCTGGGCGGGGCTTGCTGGCGTTGGGCGGGGTGGACGTGGTGCTAGCAGGGGTGGGGGTGGTCTGGCTGACCCCCTCCGCCTCGCGGGCGATCTGGCTCACCTGCAGCAGCGGGTGGAAGGTGGAAGCGCGGAAGCTGGGCTTGTGGCCGAGAGGGTCTACCTCGGGGGAGGAGCCTTGCCGGTGGAAGCTGAAAGCAGCACTGGCCAGGCTGTTGTTGCTACGGCGATCGTAGCCGCTGCTGCTGCGGTGGAACCCCTGACGAGAGCGGGGTGACGCCGACCGGGTCGTGGAGCGGCTGGGACGAGTGTGGCGGCACGTGATCCTTGCTGAGGCTCGCCGGCGGGCCTTCCAGGTCAGCAGCATGTAGACCAGCGCCCCCAGGAGCAGCCCCACCACCATGGACATGCAGAACGCCACAATCAGGTCTCCTGCGGAGGCAAGGTCACATACTACAGGGGTCAAAAGGTCACATACTACAGGGGTCAAATTAGTAACCAGATACCACCACGGAATGTTAATTTCTTACATTAATATATATAACATGTAGCCTGGGTGTTCCCATGCTGCCTTGCGCGCGATTTGATTCAGCTGCTAAGGCAGCCTGGAGACCATGGAGCAAATTTTCGCCTGAGATAGGGGACCAATCACAGAACAAGGGGGAAAGCAAGACGATGATGAGCTATGCACAGACGCATTTGATAGACATCCGTGGCACCCAATAAACGGATCTGGGCATTTTTTTCAAATACGAGAAAATTAACGTTTGGTTCCCAGACCACGTCTCATTGAGAAGTGGTGGCGCTAGCCAGGCTATATAACATGTAACTTAATGTATAAATTAGGGCTGTCAAAATAACGTGTTATTTTCGATTAATTAATTACAGAAATAATAACGCGTTAAAAAATGTAACGTTGATTAATGGCATCGTGACTGAAGGAGGCAGACGAGAAAGCACTGCTTTGAATGAAACATTTAGCCTAGGCCTACGTTTTAAAAAGAACGCCCAGACCAATACTGTTGACAGGAGCATCAATCTGCTATTTCCGCAGTAAGGAATTTCCGTTGCTCCCATAAGAGTTTGTCAAGTCTGGAGTAGCACCTCAATGCAAAACAATCCGGAGTTAGGCCTATGAGATAGCACACTGATGATAATAATGCTAGTTAACTTTGCTAACGCTTTGCTGATCCTACCCTATGACCGACTAACTAACCGACAAACTCCCTTAATAAATTGACTACATTTGTTGCACACTTGAAAGAAAAAAAATGTCTTCAAAGGTATGTAGAAGGTGGTTACATTTATTTCCATATATGTGTATTACTATAATATGTCTGATAAAGAGCGTGTAGCTCGAAAACGTTCACTTGGTGAAATTAAAGAAAAAGCAAAACGGGAGCAAGTGTGCGGACATTCAATTTTGTTTTTTACATTTATTTCCATCCCAATAACTTCATACATTACATTTCCGTTTGCACTTGTATTCTATGCAGTGTTGCCAACTTAGCGACTTTGTCGCCATATTTAGCGAGATTTCAGACCCCCCAAGCGACTTTTTTTGTAAAAAGCGACTAGCGACAAATCTAGCTACTTTTTCTAGCGTTCTTGGAGACTTTTTGAGACTCTGATGTGATGGCATGTAATGTCCCTTTTTACTCGTATGAGTAAGCAGTGAGTTCGGCTGTGCTGTGTAAGAGTCTCATGCCTGTTTCGCCCCAAAGTGTTGCTCCATGATTATAAAAGTAATGACTGGCCTAGTATCAGCCCATGTTATCCACGGAAGTAGATGTTCTATAGATCTAACAGCTCAGACAACGTTATTGGAAGGTGCAGCAACTTCGGGTGGGATTACAACCAGAGTCAATGAGACGAGAGCAATGACATGATGACAGGGAAACAGGGACACGCTTTCCAGCACCGTTCAACAAAGGAAAGTAGGCTACAACTTCATTCACAAGCAGATAGTTCAAAATCGAGCATACAAGTTAGAAAAACCTAAAGCATTCGTTTAGGCTATGTCGCGTAAGGTTAAATTGTGTGTAGCCTATGGTGAAGTTATAATCAGACTTCAAGCTGTGCCAAGCAAATGCAGCAGTTGGGAATAGGTTGGAAATTACTGATTTTCAGCCACTTAATGCTCATTCTGGTGTATACTATGACAAGATGTACAGAAGTGTAAAGTGTATCAATTACCCTAATATACAAGTATGTTAAATTAAATATTTAAATTAGGCTCTTAAAGTTGCCTATTTCAGTAGGCCTAGGAGAAAAGCAAACAGGTGTAAAGGGGAATTAAAGGGCCACCACGGGGGGGGGGGGGGGGGGGGGGTTCACGACCTGGTGACATAATTGATATGCAAATTAGTGTGTGACGTCATCTAGCGACATTTAGCGACTTTTGGAGCTGGCTTTAGCTACTTTCCATTTGAAATAGTTGGCAACACTGATTCTATGTTGCTTTAATTTCTTTGTTCCTACTATTTAGTTTATTTTCTTGAACTGCTATTTCTTATCCTGGACTCCCACCTACTGGATAGAAAAGGCAACAACTATCAGCGCTACACTTTGGGCGCTAGCGCAGCCAGGCAGCTACAACGCTACACTTTGGGGGCTAGCGCAGCCAGGTAGCTACAGCGCTACACATATTATCTGATGCAGGATTATTGTCTGGTGCAGGTATGTTATCTGGTACAGGTATGTTATCTGGTACAGGTATATTGTCTGGTGAGGGTATATAATCTACAGGTATATTATCTGGTGCAGGTATGTTGTCTGGCGCAGCAGGAAGGCTGTTCTTTTTAATGGTAATGACTACAGGAAAGCTGCTTTCTACTTATAGTGTTGTAAAACTGACATCACACTCTATTTACTATGAGAACATCACACACTATGAGAACATCACACTCTATGAGAACATCATACACTATGAGAACATCACACTCTATTTACTATGAGAACATCACACTCTATGAGAGCATCACACACTATGAGAACATCACACTCTATTTACTATGAGAACATCACACTCTATGAGAACATCACACACTATGAGAACATTACACTCTATTTACTATGAGAACATCACACACTATGAGAACATCACACTCTATGAGAACATCATACACTATGAGAACATCACACTCTGAGAACATCACACTCTATTTACTATGAGAACATCACACACTATGAGAACATTACACTCTATTTACTATGAGAACATCACACACTATGAGAACATCACACTCTATGAGAGCATCACACACTATGAGAACATCACACTCTATTTACTATGAGAACATCACACACTATGAGAACATCACATGGCACACCACCATGATATTAACCATACAAAAGCCTCACCATAAGTTTGTTGCTGTTTATTGTGACTGGCCATCGAGAATCTTTATGTGAACTCATAGTTCAAGCATTGCCCTAGCCTACCACTTCTCTGTTGCCCTAGCCTACCACCTCTCTGTTGCCCTAGCCTACCACCTCTCTGTTGCCCTAGCCTACCATCGCTCTGTTGCCCTGTTACCCTAGCCTACCATCGCTCTGTTGCCCTGTTGCCCTAGCCTACCATCGCTCTGTTGCCCTGTTACCCTAGCCTACCATCGCTCTGTTGCCCTAGCCTACCATCGCTCTGTTGCCCTGTTACCCTAGCCTACCATCGCTCTGTTGCCCTGTTGCCCTAGCCTACCATCGCTCTGTTGCCCTGTTACCCTAGCCTACCATCGCTCTGTTGCCCTAGCCTACCATCGCTCTGTTGCCCTAGCCTACCATCGCTCTGTTGCCCTGTTGCCCTAGCCTACCATCGCTCTGTTGCCCTGTTGCCCTAGCCTACCATCGCTCTGTTGCCCTGTTGCCCTAGCCTACCATCGCTCTGTTGCCCTGTTACCCTAGCCTACCATCGCTCTGTTGCCCTGTTGCCCTAGCCCAGCGTTTCTCAAACTGTGGGTCACGAACGTGAGACATTCCAGGTGGGGCGCGAACTGACGTGAAAAACAGGAGGTTTTTTTTATTTTTTAATCTGTAGCCTGGGCCCAGGTAGCACCCGATGCGCAATGGACGCACTGTGTTATTCACAGGGAAGCGCTCGTGTCAAGGCAGCTTAGTTAGTCCCGACCTACATGAGATTTTGAACGTTGTTGTGAGAGTGGTGAATTTCATCAAAACCCGGCCCTTAAAAGCGCGTCTATTCTCCGCACTTTGTGAAGAGATGGTAGCTGACCAAAAGGCTGTACTGTTTCACAGCGAAGCAAGCTGGCTTTCCCGAGGTAAAGTGCTGTCGCGCGTGTTTGAGCTCCCAGTCGCCTCTTCTTGGAGGAAGAGCGCATGTTTGAATCTGCAAGCACGTTCACTAATGAACATTTCTTGACAAAGCTGGCCTGTCTTAGCGATATATTTTATATATCTTAGCGATACATTTGAGTTAAATGTCCAGTTACAAGGCAAAGACAAGCACCTACCTCACCTAGCAAATAAGATTACTGCATTCACCAAAAAAACTTGAGTATGGGACAAGCGCCTCGATCGCGACAGTATTATGCCTTTGAGATTTCTGAGCGAAATCGCTGAAACGTCTGATTGGGAGGCACTCTTGTGATCCCATGTATTGAACAGTAGGCCTACATCACATCCCTGCAAAGTTTATTTCAAAAATATTTCCCAACCAGCAGTACTCAGTATGACTGGATTATGGATCCATTTAATGCAGCATGTTGGTATTTCATTGAATATATTGTACAATGCTGTAAAATGGCCTATGCTTCCTAATATGTTGCTGGAAAACAGAAATATGTGTGTTATGTATTTATTCATTATTATATCTGCAGCACCAGCTGATTTTAACTCTGTTGAAGAGGATATATTTAGAACTTGTCATTATTTCAATAAATTTGACAATTTTAAGCTTGACCTACCACTTTCTTAGAGCAATGAGGGACAGATGGGGCTCGAGAATGCCCCCTTGATCAAAGTGGGGAATGAAAGAAAAAGTTTGAGAACCACTGATCTAGTTTGTTAAATACCACAGTCACGAGTTGGGTCGCGATAGTCTGTCATTTTTAAAAAGTGGGTCCCCAGAAAAAAAGTTTGAGAAACACTGCCCTAGCCTACCATCTCTCTGTTGCCCTAGCCTACCATCTCTCTGTTGCCCTGTTGCCTACCATTTCTCTGTTGCCCTGTTGCCCTAGCCTACCATCTCTCTGTTGCCCTAGCCTACCACCTCTCTGTTGCCCTAGCCTACCATCTCTCTGTTGCCCTAGCCTACCATCTCTCTGTTGCCCTGTTGCCTACCATTTCTCTGTTGCCCTGTTGCCCTAGCCTACCATCTCTCTGTTGCCCTAGCCTACCACCTCTCTGTTGCCCTAGCCTACCATCTCTCTGTTGCCCTGTTGCCCTAGCCTACCATCTCTCTGTTGCCCTAGCCTACCACCTCTCTGTTGCCCTAGCCTACCATCTCTCTGTTGCCCTGTTGCCCTAGCCTACCATCTCTCTGTTGCCCCACTTTCTTTTTCTGTTCAACATGATGGTGGTGGGTCTGGCTCATGGTCAGGCATTATTTTCTAAGTATTTGTACAGTTGTTGTCAATGCTTTCAGCTACAACATGATGTAGCAGACAACTCTTTACTACTGAATGCAGCTAGCCTGGGTTTTCCCATGCTCTGTTGCCCTGTTACCCTAGCCTACCATCTCTCTGTTGCCCTGTTGCCTTAGCCTACCATTTCTCTGTTGCCCTAGCCTACCATTTCTCTGTTGCCCCACTTTCTTTTTCTGATAAAAAACAGTTTTATGATGTGATGTCAATAACCTACAATTTCAGGCAAATTGTTAATGATTATAAAGGGCAAATTGTTAATGATTATAAAGGGCAAAAATAAACTTCAATATGGATGCTGTGGCACACAGTTTGGGAAAACAACATGGATTAGGGTTCTGTCCTCCGTCGGTTTGGGTTAGGGTTAGGCTCCGACCTCTCAATGATCTTTCCTTCATTGGTTTGGGGAAACACTGCTCTAACCTCTCGAAGATCTGCCATTCATCCAAAACAGTCAGCTTTCTTTTGGAATCTTTCAGAATTACTGGAACAATAATTTTCACGAATAACAACATAACAAATTCTGTAGGCTTCGTGGTGACATGGCAAAACTAAAAAACAAAAGGTTTGCTCTGCCAATTCTACATTTTTGCTAAAACAAGATACAAAAAATAAAATGGTGAATTCATCAACGTGACCAAATCCAGCGTAACTGCAGTATAACGGAGGGCTATCTGCTCTGCTGCTGCAGATCGACAGAGGAGGCTGGGAGAGCCTGCGGTCATCTGGAAATGACATTTGGAAACACTGGGAAGGACACAAAAACAACTGCAGAGAGTTTTCCAGAAATCTTATTCAAATGTGTTTCTCTGTCCTCAAACAGCAGCTGCTGCCAGAGCTATGCAGTTAGTTTCACACAAAGTACAACAGTTAGTGGTGTGGTCATAAGATATCACATGTCGATGTAATGCTACGTGTGTGTGTGTGTGTGAGGGGGAGAGTGAAGAGGGAGGAAAGTATCTCACGTAGATCGAACGCATGCAGAAAGTCCATGATGGGATGTGTGCTGTTGTCAGTCATGGTGTGCTGCGGAAGTCTCAAAGGCAAGACGGAATCTCAGGCCTCCACCGTTCCGTCTGCAGGCACGTCTTCACACACTCTTCATCAATCTCACACTCTGCTCTTCATCAATCTCACACTCTTCATCAATCTCACACTCTGCTTCTCACTCTCTCGGCTTCTTCTGTGAATAAGTTTCTCCACCGTTCCCTCTCTCTCCCGCTCCCTCTCTCTCCCGCTCCCTCTCTCTGGATTCCCTCCCTTCCTTCTTTCTCTTTCCTTTTCCTCTCTCTCTCCCTCTCTCTCCCTCTCTCTCTCTCTCTCTCTCCCTCTCCCTCCCTCTCTCTCTCCCTCTCCCTCTCTCTCTCTCTCTCTCTCTCCCTCTCTCTCTCCCTCTCTCTCTCTCTGTCTGTCTGCCCATGTCCGTCCCCGCGGCCCACAGGATTCTCTCCAAGGCTGCACTCCAGCCTTAACCAGCCCCTGTGCTCTGCTTCACTTGTTTGTGGAAGAGGAAAGCTGCACTGTCCCATTTCCCATTTCCTGCCTTTCTGTGTAAAATTAGCAACCACTCTTATCTTCCCTGGGCAGTTTTCCGCAAAGGGGTGATTCAGGGCTGTGTGTGTGTGTTTTGTGTGTGTGTGTGTGTGAGTAATTTCCTCCTCTCAGTCTTAATTAGTGATTGAGAAAGCCAGTCCCCTCCAAAAAGGGATTTATAAATGGAATGTTAGAAAGTTCCTGCCGGAGTGTCTTTACTCCTTAATCCACAACAAAAGTGTCTTTTTACAAGAGTTGGACAAGCTTGGATAAAAGTCTATCAATAAAAAGGATTTATGAAATGAACGATTTGAAGGACTCATTTTGGCCGGCTACCAAAAGTATTTGCTGATGTCTCAAATTCTCTCTCTCTCTCTCTCTCTCTCACACACACACACACCTCAGGTTTCCTGCCCCGATGCCAATGGCGGTCCTTGGTTCCTGTGTTCTCTAGAGCCGCTGTTGCTCAGACAGGAGAGCAAACCCTGAGCTCTGGCACGGCCTCTGAAGCCCCTGAGCCAATCAGTGAGGCCTGATTCAGCCCCTGGCCAATCACTGAGCTCTGATTCGGCTCTTGAGCCAATCACTGAGGCTTCATTTGACTCCTGAGCCAAACACTGAGGCCTAATACCCCTGTTGTAACACCTCAAACTGGTCATTTTAGTTGGTGTTGCTGGTCTACATTGCTGGTTTAACTGGCCTTGCCAGCTTATGTTGGTCATTCTAGCAAACCAGCATGACCATCTTACACCAACAATGTCAAGCTTGACAGGCTGGTCACCAGCATGACCAATTTACACCAGCTGTATCCCACACGACAGGCTGGTCAAACCAGCATGACCAGCTTCCTCAGATGATCACGCCAGCATATCCAGCTGGTGGTCCAACCAGCGACACCAACAAAGACCAGTAAGAGCTGGAAGAAAACCAGCTAAAACCAGCAAAGACCAGCTAAAACCAGCTACCAGCTAAGACCAGCTAAACCAGCTACCAGCAAAGACCAGCTACCAGCATCAGCTAAGACCAGCATAAGACCAGCTACCAGCATCAGCTAAGACCAGCATAAGACCAGCTCCCAGCATCAGCTGCTTTCTAGCTGTTTTGTCAGCAGCGACGGCGCCTCAGCCAATCGTTATCGTTAGACATTTTCTGACCTAACAGTTTAACGAACTGCTAACTGGAGAGGCTACCCCTTGGCGGCCTGTAGGCGACCTCTAGCCTCATGTTGGTGTGGGGCCAGTGAGCGACCAGTGAGCGACCAGTGAGCGACCTCTAGCCTCATGTTGGTGTGGGGCCAGTGAGCGACCAGTGAGCGACCTCTAGCCTCATGTTGGTGTGGGGCCGGTGAGTGACCTCTAGCCTCATGTTGGTGTGGGGGCAGTGAGTGACCTCTAGCCTCATGTTGGTGTGGGGCCAGTGAGCGACCTTTAGCCTCATGTGGGGCCAGTGAGCGACCTCTAGCCTCATGTCCACAAAGGGAGTGATGTCCTCCCAAATGTATTTTTGCATTGTGGAAGACTACATTTGCCCCTTGTGGCTGATCTAGTTAACTACATTCGCCCTCTTGTGGCTGATCTAGTTAACTACATATGCCCCTTGTGGCTGATCTAGTTAGCTACATTCGCCCTCTTGTGGCTGATCTAGTTAGCTACATTCGCCCTCTTGTGGCTGATCTAGTTTACTACATATGCCCCTTGTGGCTGATCTAGTTAACTGCATTCGCCCCCTTGTGGCTGATCTAGTTAACTACATATGCCCCTTGTGGCTGATCTAGTTACCCGTATTGTTTTTCAGAGCAGAGTGTAACAAATCTTTTCAGAGGAGGAGCAGAAGAAAAATTAAGCAAACATTTGAGTGAAATATAAAATGTTCAAGATTTCGTCATATTTAGAGAGAATATGACAGCGATGGTAATGACGTGGCTTTTTGTCATGTATCTTGAGGGCACTTTTAGATAATGATTTAAGTGGCCTTAGGGCGGTTTCACATGCCTGAGACCAACTTAAAATACAATGTAAAAATGTGGAATAACCATTGCATATGTAAAAATGTGGAATAATCATTGCATATAGGTATGTAAAAATGTGGAATAATCATTGCATATAGGTATGTAAAAATGTGGAATAACCATTGCATATAGGTATGTAAAAATGTGGAATAATCATTGCATATAGGTATGTAAAAATGTGGAATAATCATTGCATATAGGTATGTACTTGATGCCTCAACAGTCAACATTTCTTATCCCTGCTAAAAAAACCCAGCTAGAAACCGGCTTATGCTGGTAGCTGGTTTTAGCTGGTCTTTGCTGGTTTTCTTCCAGCTCTTGCTGGGCTTTGCTGGTGTAGCTGGTTGGGCCACCAGCTGGATATGCTGGTGTGACCATCTGAGGAAGCTGGTCATGCTGGTGTGACCAGCCTGTTATGTGGGATACAGCTGGTGCAAGATGGTCATGCTGGTAACCAGCCTGTCAAGCTGGTCATGCTGGTTTGCCAGCACTATAGACCAGCAACACCAGCTAAAATGACCAGCTTGAGGTGGTACAACAAGCAAAACCAGCTGAATTACCATCATAAGCTGGGAAAACCAGCTGAAGGTATGTTTTCGCAAGAGTTTTGCTGGTCTACCAGGTCAACCATAATAGGGTGGTCAAACAAGCTGGTTAACAAGCTGGTCAACCAGCAAACCACCTTTAGCTGGTCAGGCTGTTTTTTTCAGCAGGGATGTTTCTGTAGTTTGATAGATTACATTTCAGTGTGTTGCCCAGCTTTTGTTATGTTTTTTAAAGCTGAGAGATCAAGGGAGACACCCAGATATTTGACTGGCCTGTAGGCGACCTCTCGCCTCATGCTGGTGTGTGGCACCGTCCCACCGGTTTGATGGGTAGATGAGCCACCAGGGCTTCCCACTGACTGAAAACACAGTACAGGGGCCACTAAACCTGACTTCCTGTGATTGTGTCTTCCAGGGCGTTTTCGAAAATCCCATCAACACTCCCTCTTTGGCATGGAGTCTCACTTGCAGTTACACAGGGCACGCTTACAGCAGACAGAATGGAAAACATTTTACGTTGGCTTTGTTAAATAAGGAGAATTTGGTGCACAGCCACAAAGCTACCGTGTAAGCACGGTCATTTCCTTCTTCACATGAAAATCTCAGACTTTTTGGAAATTACCACTAAAAACCAGTGTGGCACCAACCTGTTGTGAGCAGTCATTGAGCATAAAGTTCACTTAATTCTTCATGTCGGTGCAGAATAAGCATAAGGAGGTGCTACATATCTGCTAAAATGGACCATTTTATTTCCCATTCCAATTATAGAGTTGTAAACATGGTTGAAGAATAGCCTATGAGCATGTTTTGGACGGACCAAGTGGCTGGGGGCAGCCGTGGCCTACTGGTTAGCATTTCGGACTTGTAACCGGAGGGTTGCCGGTTTGAACCCGACCAGTAGGAACGGCTGAAGTGCCCTTGAGCAAGGCACCTAACCCCTCACTGCTCCCTGAGTGCCGCTGTAGCAGGCAGCACACTGTGTCGGGATTAGTGTGTGCTTCACCTCACTGTGTGTTCACTGTGTGCTGTTTGTGTTTCACTAGTTCACGGATTGGGATAAATGCAGAGACCAAATTTCCCTCACGGGATAAAGAAGAGTATATATACTTCTAGTTATACTTGCATGCCTCCTATGTCAACCTCAGAGAACAAGGCAAAATACTCATCCATTCTATGTCATCTTTAATGCAGGAATAGTGCGTAATACACACTCATGGCTGCAGAGGGCGCTCTTAAAGAAAGGATAGTGTGTAATACACACTAATGGCTGCAGAGGGCGCTCTTAAAGAAAGGATAGTGTGTAATACACACTAATGGCTGCAGAGGGCGCTGCTATTGAAGGGATAGTGCGTAATACACACTCATGGCTGCAGAGGGCGCTCTTAAAGAAGGGATAGTTAGTAATTCATGTTTGGAACTGCAGAGAGTGCTCTTAAAGAAGGAATAGTGTGGGGACAGTATAATTGTTACCAAGTTTTAGATGTAAGAAGTTCTTTTACATTTTGCAAAATGTATCATCTTTTGTTTCAATCACTGTGTTCATCTTAGGCACTGGACACAGACACAGCTCTATATGGCAGCGTTGAGCAGAATTAGGTTGAGCTCACCGCTCTCATCAGACCTCTGTCTCTGGCTCTGTGGAAATCACACCTGTTAAACTCTCGCGGGGACGACAAAATCGGAAATGCAGATGTTTTGCTCTACACGCTTTTGTCCTCTGCCTTCGAGTGGATACTGTGATCTAACTATGTTTACTATGTGAAGGCGGCAGCACACTTTGATTTTTTCTATCCCAGAGCTAACTTGCAATGCAACTTGCCATTAAGTTAGTTATAGTAAGTTAGCTCTGGAGTAGCAAAAAAAAAAAAAAGCAAAGTTTGCCATCTTAACATACCGAAGATCACAAAAGGGCAAAAGTGTGTTCAGGAAAATGTCTGCATTTCAGACTTTTTCGTCCCTGCAAGAGTTTAACAGGTGTGATAGATACGGTGGTACGGATCTCAATGGGATGCATGTTAACTGGGAATAAACAATTAGCACGTCATCACGAGTAGCACGTCATCACGAGTAGGCGTTTTACCTTATTTACTGCAGTCGTGACTGATTAGACAAATACTCAATCATAATACTAGGCCTACTTCTGTGCAATAAGTTGCTCCTTAGATCTAAGTTCATGTTAATTTGGGAGCATGCAGCCTGCAGCTCATGCTAACTTGGGAAGTGGAGAGAGTTGTTTAGGAAGAGTTTAAATTACATTAAACAGTTGTACTGAAAAAACATGAACAATATCAGCTGGGTTTGAACCCACGCCACACAGAACACAGACATGGAACCCACGCCACACAGAACACAGACATGGAACCCACAGCCACACAGAACCCAGACATGGAACCCACGCCACACAGACATGGAACCCATGGCCACACAGAACACAGGCATGGAACCCACGCCACACAGACATGGAACCCACGCCACACAGAACACAGACATGGAACCCACAGCCACACAGAACACAGGCATGGAACCCACGGCCACACAGAACCCAGACATGGAACCCACGCCACACAGACATGGAACCCACGCCACACAGAACACAGACATGGAACCCACGGCCACACAGAACACAGGCATGGAACCCACGCCACACAGAACACAGACATGAACCCACGGCCACACAGAACACAGACATGGTTTGCGGCACGTTATCAGGAGCAGCATTGTTGCGTTTTCTGAAAACGTTTTGTATCTCTGTGAAATGGCTTCTATCCCAAATTAAAATGGCAACTTTGCCTATGCCTAAAAGGTGGAAGTAATCTTGTTGTCTCATGACATTGCAAATGTTTGATAGCGTGTTGGTTAGCACGTCAGTCTCTCAATCTTGTATGTCAGTGAATCCCAAGATAGCAGGGGTATTTTTTGCAAAGGCTCATGTTTGTTGTTTTTTGGACAGTCAAAAAAGGTTTAGTTAGGCCCATGTCGTTTTATTTGTCATGGACACAAATTAAGGGGGACATTTTCTTACTAACCCATATTTCTTCAGTGCTGTTAAATTGGCTTTTGTAGGGAAGAAGGAGCCCTTATTTACGGTGAATTACACTGTAAAATGACTTCATGTGTTTTTACACCAAAGGGGCTCTTTTTCCAGTATTAATGTATAAGGTAGGGTTTAGTAGTTATTCAAACAAAGAGAAATACTTTACAATTCATTTACTTTATTATTACTTTTTATCTTTGATGTTAACAGGCAGGTTGAGCCTTTCTTTAGGGCTCCATACGTCACTTCTGGGTTTACATCTTCAATCTCTACCGCCCCCCAAAAACATCTTCCAGGGTCCACTTCATCATTATAGATCAGGGCCCGGTTTCCTGATAACGATGGATACACGCACTTACGAGGGTTTTCTACGAATCATCTTAAGATCGTTCGTTTGTTTTTTCCGACTGTTTCCCGAACATGCTTATAGCGTGAACGCGCGTATACTGCTCTTACGACACTCGTACAGGGAGCTGTCCACATTAATAGTTCTAAAATATCCTCTAATTTGATGGTGATGTCAGGTGACTGCACGTCATAGCTAGGCCTACACATTAATTCACTCAGAGATGTGATCATCAATACGAAAATAAAAAAACTTTGACATTTGCATGTAAGCATCCCAAGTAGGCTACATACCACTGATAGTATATTTTTACTACCATATTTCTCTTAAGACTCAATCAGGACGATGCAAGATCAGGATCCAGGCTTTATTCTTTTCAATGAGGGGCCAGTGGCCCTCAAGGGAGAGAAGTACATGTTTGTTTCACCCCATTCTGGATTTCACCAGATTCTCAGTATTCTCTGACTTCTCTCACTACACAGAAACAGTCTACCAAATTTAAGTTACACACAAAGAGGAGTGACCTACTAGTATGAATATGCAAGGTAAATGTGTGGTGTGTGGGGGATGTGGCCTTTTGGCCAGCTTCTATTGTCTTTTAATTAAAACAACCCCCTTTCCTGGGAAGTCCTTCAGAGGCCTGGACACATGCTGTTCTACAAACATTAACATTTCACACCTGGTGATAGGCAAAAGGCCTCTAGACAAGCTTTCATTGAATTCAAGGATAAAAAAAGGATGCTTGCATACAGACCAAAGACACACACAGGGTACACATGGGTACAAAAAATCACAGATGACCATAAGAAATACGCAGTATGTACATATACAGAAATGAGGCTGATTCACAACACTTTCACCACACACAGACATAAATAATTGTAATTATTTAAGATTAGGGGCCCTATCATGACATTCTAAAGTGCATCGTCACTCGTCAAAAGTCTACCCTGCTGAAAAAAACAGCTAGAAACCAGCTTATGCTGGTAGCTGGTTTTAGCTGGTCTTTGCTGGTTTTCTTCCAGCTCTTGCTGGTCTTTGCTGGTGTACAGTGGGCATCGCTTTCAAATGACCACTTCATTCGCGCATTACGCGGCGTGAAGCTGCGTGAAGCTTTAGTACCACTTTCAGCCACTGTGCGTCGCTCTACCACTGCACATCGCTCTGCCTGCGGTCCCTTCTGAAAAAGCAGGATCTACCATTAAACATAATTGTTGCCGAGAGTAATCCCAGCCTACGAATTCAATAACAAAATAAATCATGCATAATTAAACATTACCTCGATTTAGGCTACTTGGGTATGTCTTAAGGCTTGACTACACGGTGGTAACGAAAATCAAAATCGAAATTTGCTGTCTACATTATTGTCAGTGTTAACGCAACTACGCAAATCAAAACAGTGGTGTGATAATTGAGCCAGTAGAGAAATAACTGTTCAGAATTAATCTGTAGCCTTGGGTAGGCTTCTGCAGAAAACAATGTTGTTGCCGATTTAATACTATCTGGCGACGTTTTTAACAGGCTACGCAATAGAGGCTTAGACAACTATGACCCACGTTTTGGTTTCGTAAATTAATTTGCCCTACTTCTTGACTGCAATGTAGTCAATTGACTGCTTGACATGTCATTTTTATTTTTCTGTACAATAAACAAATACATCTGCTTTATGCCGCAGAATTACATTCATATTTGGAACTTACATAGTCCAATGCATCGTTCCACTACGTTAGTGTTTCCCAAAACCATAGTAGCAACGAACGTTCACAACCACTATCGTAAAGTTGTGTAGTTACAACTACACCTCTCGACCTGTGGTAGAATGCTAGAAGCATAGTTCCAGGGATCTTCATGTCAAAGACGTCACTGACGCCAGTTATTTGTTTGCAAATTAATAATTATAAATATATTTAGGTTTCTAATTGATATTTACACTTCTAACCACCATACATCCATATTTTAAAATGCCCAAGGCAGAAAATACATAAACTAGATGTACCGCATAGCGGTACAAAATATGACCGCCGCTCAGTCCTGTACATCCGTTCCGCGAAAATAAATCACACTTCAATTTGTCTCCATATTTTACTCCATCCCCCACTCTTGAAACTTTTGTGTATGCTTGTTTGGCATGCCTGAGTGTGTGTGTGCGGCTGCACAGAAAGTACCCTACTGGTGCTGAAAAGGTGAATAGATTGTAGAATAGCCAAAGAAGATGTAGAATTGTTATAAAACCTTTAAAATCTCTAAACAATCACAAGTAGGGCAGTTCATCACAGTTCATCCATTGCAACTGGATTGATGAAAGGTCACTTACACCTGTAGTCTACATTGTATTTGGGAAAAGCAAAAGGTATCAGCATAATGTTATTTATTTATTTATTTATTTATTTATTTTTTTATGTATTTTCAAACAAAAACATCTCTGTCAGTTCCATGCCGTTTTCAACAGCTAGCCTAGTCTGAAACGAAATGCTGTTTTACATCTAACCAGTGGTGCAAATAACTGACATGTCCAAATGGGCCTTGATGAAATGCGTCGCTAGACTGTTCATACACATTTTAACGGGCCAAAGTTGAAGAGCTTTTGTCCGTTATTGTTAGTGCAAATATAGGCTGATTCATGTTCCCTTGCATTGTTTAACTGAGGTCCATGGTTAATCTGGCTTTCATCAGACCAAGCTCAATCTTTTAAGAAATCAAAAAATAAATAGCGGGCAGATCAGGCTGGGTTCACCCAGCCTAGTCCATAGGTACCCGATATTGTTTAATTTTCCGATTGAGATATACACGCTCTGGCTATTCTAAATGCAAAAATGCATCAGGGAGTTATGACAAAACAGTAACTAACAAACTAGATCCTAATAGAAAGCTGTTAGCTTCCCTAAGCTACAGGTAGGATTATAAGGTAGGCCTATTTACAACATAAATTGTCAATAGGCTATGCTGGCGACACAAATAAAATCTCCTTTGGAAACCAATGGCTTACGCCTTACAGTATCAAGCGGACTTAAACTGTCATATCGTGGCGAAAAGTTGTAATAACATTCACGCAGCTCCATGAGTCAAGGAAAGCGCGAATGAAGTAGCCACTTCTAAATGGGACCCACTACACAGTAGCTTAAGGTGTTTTGCTAAAGCAGCCATAATGAAATGAAGGTGTCATTGTTTGGATACTTCACACACACGTGCTTTTTAATTTCACAGACTACAACTACCAAGCTGTAATCAAAGCACATCGACTCCCCTCTCACACCCTGCACGCACTTAAAACAAAATAAACAGGCGTCTCAGTCTCACGCATGTATAGGCAAAACTGTATCAGACCGGTGTAATGTTGGTAAATCTTCCATTGCACAGAATGATTTTTGTAGCACGTGCAACAAATGACAGTCGAAAGATACAAACAGTGCTGCTATACATTTGCTTGGTATAACCGCATTTATAGTTTTCTACAAATGCAATCAATCAAATGGGCCTCCATCACTCAACCAACGCTAACGGTAACATTACCTAGGTCCTTATTGATATTACAAGATTAACGTACCTGCAGTAAAAACCAAGCATGTCCGATAAACATCCTCAGATTTATTTCGGCTTCAAGAAGAAATGGGAATTACACTTCATGTGAACATCGTCCTATCCTTATTAGATGTTCGCTGCGGTAAATTACAGTCCTTGTATGAAGCGTCCATTGTTTTTTCCAACCCACTTTTAACTTCCAACAAAATTACGTCTCACTGCAACGATGCGCCATCTAGTGGACAAACGACTACTTCTCGCCAATACTGAAAATGCAGCCATGATGATGATGATGATGAATATTTATTTTGGCTTTCTTTTAATCCTACTGATTTTCATTTTTTACCGGGGGGGGGGGGGGGGGGCAAATCACAGATGAGTGATTATGAGCCAGGTTGATGTGGGCCCTTGAGACCAACATACCATAAAAGATTCACAGAGAACCGTGTCTGCCCTACCCTCCTTTCGGGGGGTCCAGTCCAGCGGGGGGGCTGCAGATGAAAACGAAAAATGACGGTTCCATGCTATCCATGTGGGGGTACATGCCCACCAAGTTTTGTGTACCCCGGTCTTTCAGTGTCCCGGGAATCCTTGTTGGTGTACGTCACTAAATGTACACATAAATTATTTTATTGTAAGGCCCCCCATGAACGAAAGTACACAAAACTTGGCATGCATTCAGAGGGTGTCATAATGATCCTACACTTTTAATTTTGTGCAGTTTTGACCTTGTCAGCCAGAGATATTGAGATGAAAACACCTAATTTTTTGCTTTTTAATTTTTAACTAGGTGGCGCTATACATGAAATAAGTGGTAATGGGATGGGTTGACATGCCCCCTTAAGACCAACATACATAAAAAAGGTGGACCTCCTAGGCCCTACGGTTCTCGAGATATTCACAGAAAACTGTCTCCGGCCACCTACTGGCCAGTTGGTGTATAGTAACATAAATTAATTTATTGTGTGGCCCCCCATGAACGGAATTCCACAAAACTTGGCGTGCATACAGAGGGTGTCATAATGATCCTACACTCCCAATTTCGTGCAGTTTTGACTATGTTAGGTCACAGATACCTTCAATTACACCACCTCATTTTTACTTTTTTGTGTTTAACTAGGTGGCGCTATACATGAAATGAGTGGTTATGGAATGGGTTGACATGGCCCCTTGAGATCAACATACAAAAAAAAAATGGTCCTCCTAAACCCTACGGTTTTCGAGATATTCACAGAAAACTGTGTCTGCCCTACCCTCCTTTCGGGGGGTCCAATTCAGCGGGGGGGCTACAGATCAAAACGAAAAACGATGGTTCCATGCTATCCATGTGGGGTTACATGTCCACCAAGTTTCGTGTACCCCGGTCTTTCAGTGTCCCGGGAATCATTGACGGAAATTTGGGCATGCGAAAAAAATAAAATAAAAATTAAAACAAAAATAAAAATCTGACTAAACCTATAGTTTCGCTGCGCGGCGGTCATAATTAAAAGTCAATTTGCAGCCATGTGCACGTAAGTAAAAGTCACACACCTGCAGATAATAATAAGGTGGTGCGCACTTTTTGACGAGTCAGCTGAGAATATGTAGCCTTTGATTTTCATGGAGGGGGGGGGGTCCTTGTTAGTTTACGCAAACCAAGCTGTTGGAGCCAAATTTAGTTTGAATTTGCTTTTTGGTTTAGACTCTTACTTTGCTTGAGATTTGCTGGCCTTCAGCTGGGAACTTTTATTTTGACATAGTTTTAAGTTACCTGTGCAGGTAAAGATGGCGTCTTCCACATGGTGAGCAGTCTCAGTTAGACAATGGAAGATGCCGTATTGAAATAGTTTTTTACCGCTTTAAGTTGGAACTATTAGCCTATTTGATTTGAAGTTTTTTGGAACTTGTATTGGAGTTTATATTTTGAATGAACTATCCTTCGTGGAATACAATTTGGAATACCACTGTGTACCACCTGCTTGCCTGTCTGCCTGCCACCTACCTCTCTCCCTCCCTGCCTGCCTGCTTGTCCTCTGCTCGCCTGCTTGCTACCTGCTTGCCTGCCTGTTATCCATCTCCTTGCTGCTTACCTGACTGTGTGCCCTCTCCCTACCCGCCTGCTTCTTCTACAATCCTTGAACACAGGTATGAGCAACAGCCGGACACAGTGCGTTAAGATAAGCGTGTAATAACATACAGCATCTACACTTTGGATTTAACCCTCACATAGTAAAAAACTATTTCAAGTGCTTAAAATCTGGAAACTCAAACTTGAAAGTGGGATTTGTTTGTTTGAATGGACTGTGGACCTGTTTGGACTGTGTATATTGTCTGCACCCTTTTGGATTTATTGGATTTTGGAGCAAGGCATTGAACTTATAGTAAACTTGTTCTGTGTCACATTCAACTTGTTTGAAACAAATTGCTGAAATTGTTTGAAAATGTCTCATTCAGTAGCCCCTGAAACTGAGCCTGCTGATTCTGACACTGAGGTTACTGATACAGCTTTTCCGGTGAAACCAGTAGAAGCTGAGGCTGCTGATTCTCCTACGGAGGACACTGATTTAATGGCCATGATGGAAAAGAAATTAAGTCAGCTCATTGCAACCCGTAGAGGGAAACTGGGTGTTTGTACACGGAAACAAAATGAATTAAAGGAGTTTATGGATAAAGGCAATATTGCTGATGTGGACAAAGGCTTTCAAGGTCTTATTGATGCATTGAATGAATTTGACAAAGCTCATTTTGTTTGTGCAAGATATGTTGACTGGTGATGAAAGAGAACAGGACCATGCAAACTGGTACGAACCAAAAAAGAACTCCTTCTTATCATTTTTAGATGATGTGCAGGCATGGAAAGGCAGTCTTTCACAGCCATTACCCATTGTTACTCCCTTGGACAGCATTTCTAACTTGTCAAGGAAGTCAAAGAAATCTGGTCACTCTTCTAAATCTGGCACATCTTCAGTGTCATCAGCACGTGCCAAGGCTGAAGCGGAAAAGGCAGCTCTTCTTGAACGTGCTGCTGGACTTAAGAAAAGGCACGCTCTTGAACTGCAAAGGATGCAACTGCAAAGTGCAATAGAACAGAGTGCCCTGGAAACTGACATTGCTGCTGCAAATGCAAAGGTGAGAGTCCTGGAGAGTTATGAAAAACAGCTGGAAGGAAGCAAATCAAAATCTGTCTCGCAGTCAGAGCCACCCATGGACGGCATGAATTCTTATATGAAAGCACAAGGAAAAACCATAACGGAATCTTTGGATCCAGAGCCTTCTATTGAATATGCAAATATAAATGTGGTCCCCAAAACCCCTCTTCAGATACTTACCGCCCATGAGCGAAACCAACTGTCCTTTCAACTGCCAGTGACAGAAGAAAACGCTCGTCAGCCAATAGCAGCTGCCACCTCCACTCCCACCATAGTAGCAGCTGTCTCTGCCCCTACAACAGTAGCAGCCAATTCCATCCCTACAGCACCAGCCACCTCTGTCCTCATGGGTGCAGCAGCCACTGCAGCTACTCATACACCAGCATTGCAGCCATTGCACGCCAACACAAGTAGTGGCCTAAACGACATAGCAAGCCTCCTTCTTCAGCAACAAAGATTATCATTGCTTCCCACTAGGGATATACCTGTGTTTGAAGGAGAGCCTTTGAACTTTAGACCTTTCATGCAGGCATTCATACATGGAATAGAAAACAAGGCCATTAGTAATCGAGACCGCTTGTATTACTTGGAGCAGTACACTTCAGGCCAACCAAGAGAACTGGTAAGGAGCTGTTTATACATGAGTTCAGATGAGGGATATGCAGAGGCTAAAAGATTGTTGGAGTATAACTTTGGTGACAAAATAAAGCTAACTAATGCATACATGGAGAAAGCTTTGAGTTGGAGTAACATTAAGCCTGAAGATGGAAAAGCATTGTCCAGTTACGCACTTTTTCTTCGAGCATGCTGTAATCTGTCACAAACTCTGCAAGATATGGAAGAGCTTAGTCTACCTTCTAACCTGAGACTTCTTGTTTTAAAGCTTCCTTTTAAGTTAAGGGAAAGATGGCGGTCAATCGCTTTTGACATTCTGGAGCATAAGCAAACAAGGGCGACTTTCTCTGATCTTGTTAACTTCATTGAGAAGCAAGCTAGAATCATGGAAGATCCACTTTTTGGTGACCTACAACAGCCATCTTCCACAAAGAAGGTTCTTCAGTCAAAACCTCTGTCAGATTCCAAACTTTCCTTTAAAAGCAAAGGTAGCTTTGTCACCACTGTGACCGATGCACCTACACATCCTAAGAGTGAAGTTCCCAAGCAAGATGGGTTAAAGAAACTATCTATACATGACGGGTCGATTAGTTCAATCCCTTGTCGAATTTGTAATGGAACACACGCCTTAGATGCATGTGAAGAGTTGCTATCTAAGTCTCATAATGAACGTGTTGAATTGTTGAAGAGGAAAGGTATTTGTTTTGGCTGTTTGGTAAAGGGCCATATGAGCAAAGATTGTAAAAGACGTCTCACCTGTGCTGTGTGCTCTAAGAAACATCCAAGCATCCTGCACATTCAAAGGCCTGATGGGGTCACAAACAGCCAAAGGAGCTCCTGTGGGTCTGAGAAGTCCATTAATAGTGGATTGGTCTCACTGGAAAAAACAAGCATTGGATCCAGTGATGATCATTGTACATTGGCTATTGTGCCTGTTCAAGTTAAGCTAAGTAATTCAAATCAAATTGTCAAGACTTACGCATTCCTTGATCCAGGTAGTTCTGCCACATTTTGCACGGAGAGTCTCCGAAGACGGCTGAACGCAAAGGGAAGGCACCACAGGATCCTTTTACGTACTTTGGGTCAGGAGAAACCCACTGACAGCTTCGTCATCAGAGGCTTAGAAGTAGGCAGTTTAGATGGTGGAGATTTTGTTGGACTGCCAGATGTCTACACACAGAAAGAAATCCCAGTCAGCAAAGACCATATCCCTAAGCAAAAGGATTTGGAGAAATGGCAACACTTGAAAGATGTATTCTTGCCAAGCATTGATGCTGATATTGATTTGTTGATTGGAATAAATGTGCCCAAACTTATGGAGCCATGGAAGGTGGTAAATAGCAAGGGCAATGGGCCTTTTGCTATCAAAACCCTGTTGGGCTGGGTTGTTAGTGGTCTTCTCAATGATGAGCACACTTGTCTCGACAAGCAAGGCAAACCTTATGTCTACAGCCACCGGATTTCTGTAGAAAGAGTGAGTGAGCTTCTGGTTCAACAATTCAATCATGACTTCCCTGAGGGTGCATATGAGAAGGTGGAAATGTCTCAAGAAGATTTGAGATTCTTGGAAATAATGAACACCTCTGCAAAACTACAACATGGACACTATCAGTTGCCGCTGCCATTTAAAAGGGATCCCAAAATGCCAAACAACCGGCTGATGACAGAGCAAAGGGCAGTGTCTTTAAAGAGGAAGTTTTGTAGAAACAAGACCTTTCAAGAGGAATACAAGTTGTTCATGGACACCATTCTAAAATGTGGACATGCTGAAGTTGTGCCCAGGGAGGATTTGACATTGCAGAATGGTAAAAGCTGGTATATACCCCATCATGGGGTACGTCACCCCAAAAAAGGAAATTTGCGGGTGGTTTTTGACTGCTCTGCATCTTATCAAGGAACATCTCTCAATAGTGAACTTTTGCAGGGTCCAAATCTTACAAACTCCTTGATTGGAGTCTTACTGCGTTTCCGCCTTGAAAATGTGGTCATCCTGGCAGATGTGGAGAAGATGTATCATCAGGTCAAGATACCACCAGAGCATGTTGACTTTCTCCGTTTCTTGTGGTGGAATGATGGCGACATCTCTCAGCCTCTCTTGGAGCACAGGATGACCGTTCACATCTTTGGAGCGACGTCGTCAGCTAGTTGTGCCAGTTACGCATTGAGAAGAGCTGCTGAGGACCATAAAAGCAATTTCTCAGCTGAAGCAGTCAACACTGTTTTGAATAACTTTTATGTGGATGACTTGCTGAAGTCCGTGGATACAGAGGCCCATGCCATTCACCTCTATCAAGAATTGAAAACCCTATGTGCAACGGGAGGTTTCAATCTTACCAAATGGTCAAGTAACAGCCGAGCGGTCTTGGCTCACATTCCTGATCTTGAAAAGGCAAAGGGAGTGAAAGACTTAGACCTAGACCTTGAAGACTTACCTCTGGAACGAGCTCTTGGTGTGCATTGGTGTGCTGAAGAAGACGTCTTTAAGTTCCATGTGTCTCTCAAAGAACAACCATGCACTAGACGAGGAATTCTGTCAATGGTCAGTTCAATATATGACCCGCTAGGATTTCTTGCCCCTGTAACCTTTCCAGCAAAACACCTCTTGCAGGAACTGTGCAGGCTGAACCTTACCTGGGATCAAGAAATTCCTAATATTCATGCACAATCCTGGAAGCATTGGATGCGTGGCCTTGGGACTCTCACAGACTTTAACATCACCCGCTGCTTCAAACCAAAGAATTTTGGAAAAGTAGAGTGTGCACAATTGCATCACTTTTGTGACGCAAGTGAAGCTGGATATGGCACAGTGACCTATGTAAGGTTAGTCAATAGTCAGGATCAAGTGCACTTAGCCTTTGTCATAGGAAAATGTAGAGTGGCTCCATTGAAACTAATGACCACTCCGCGTCTTGAGCTGACCGCTGCAGTTTTAGCAGTTCGTATAGACCGGATGCTTACAACGGAGTTACAGTTGCAACTGGAACCATCTGTATTTTGGACAGACAGTACAACTGTACTGAAGTACATAAGAAATGACAGCAGACGATTCCACACCTTTGTCGTGAACCGTGTTAACACAATCAGGGGTGTGTCTGATGCGTCCCAGTGGAAACACATCCCTGGAAAAATGAATCCAGCGGATCATGCATCACGTGGGCTGAATACTAAGACATTTCTGAAGAACAACATCTGGATCAACGGTCCTAAGTTTTTGACAGACTTACCTAAACACTGGCCCAATCCACCAATCGGACTCATACTCTCTCCAGAGGACCCAGAGTTGAAGAGAGAAGTACTTGAAGTCCATGTCATTGCTGCAGGTCACTATGATGCCACCAGTGCGCTACTGAATTACTTTTCAACTTGGAATAAGCTCAGAACTGCAGTTGCCTGGATATTGAAGCTGAAGAGCTTGCTTACCCAACGTGTCCTGAAAAGGAAAGGGTCCTTAAAGACCTCAAAGGCTGGTCCTATGTCACTCTCTGCTCAGGACCTAGAAGAAGCAGAAGAAGCCATTGTGAAGTTTTGTCAAGGTAAAGGATTCCCACAGGAAATGGCAAGCCTACACAATGGAAAGAGCATAGGTCGGAAAAGTTCCATCTTCCGGCTGGATCCAGTACTCGACCATGGCATATTAAGGGTTGGTGGCCGCCTGAGCAAGATGGCTATGCCAGAAGAGCAGAAACATCCTGCCATCTTGCCTAAGGGACATCACATTTCGAAGCTTCTGTTACATCATATCCACCAGCAGATAGGGCACAGTGGAAGAAATCACATATTGTCAAACCTACGGAAAAAATATTGGATTCCTTGTGCAAATTCCCTTGCAAGGAAAATTGTGAATAGTTGCGTGCCCTGCAGGCGGAAATATGCATGTGCAGGTGAGCAAAAGATGGCTGATCTGCCAATTGATCGTTTGACCCCTGACCTTCCTCCATTCTCACATGTAGGAGTGGATTATTTTGGACCTATAGAGGTGAGAAGAGGGCGTGGCATGGTAAAGCGATATGGTGTGATCTTTACTTGTCTCACTAGCAGAGCAGTACATTTGGAAGTGGCGCACACTATGGATACAGACTCCTGTGTGAACGCATTCAGGCGCTTCATATCCAGAAGAGGTCAAGTCAGGGAATTAAGGTCAGACAATGGAACCAGCTGCTAAGACCCATCAACAAGATCTACCTTCTGGTAAAAGCCGATAGCCAAGATTGAGCTGAGACTCACGGAATGCGCACGTGCTTCCTTTTGCATTACATTCATATACTGATATTTGCACTCATTTAGATTCAAATTAGAATTGCCAATTTTTTAGTTTTGGTAATATAAAGTATAAATTGGCTCCCTTTTTTTGAGTATATTTTGTTATAGCCACACGTAGTTGCTATAAGGGGCCGGATATGTTGGAGCCAAATTTAGTTTGAATTTGCTTTTTGGTTTAGACTCTTACTTTGCTTGAGATTTGCTGGCCTTCAGCTGGGAACTTTTATTTTGACATAGTTTTAAGTTACCTGTGCAGGTAAAGATGGCGTCTTCCACATGGTGAGCAGTCTCAGTTAGACAATGGAAGATGCCGTATTGAAATAGTTTTTTACCGCTTTAAGTTGGAACTATTAGCCTATTTGATTTGAAGTTTTTTGGAACTTGTATTGGAGTTTATATTTTGAATGAACTATCCTTCGTGGAATACAATTTGGAATACCACTGTGTACCACCTGCTTGCCTGTCTGCCTGCCACCTACCTCTCTCCCTCCCTGCCTGCCTGCTTGTCCTCTGCTCGCCTGCTTGCTACCTGCTTGCCTGCCTGTTATCCATCTCCTTGCTGCTTACCTGACTGTGTGCCCTCTCCCTACCCGCCTGCTTCTTCTACAATCCTTGAACACAGGTATGAGCAACAGCCGGACACAGTGCGTTAAGATAAGCGTGTAATAACATACAGCATCTACACTTTGGATTTAACCCTCACACAAGCCAAGAAGGCTGATTCTGATTTTGATAATATGATCTGCACAAAAGATAAACTTAGGTAAACAACAATGTCAATATTGTTGTCAACGTCTTAACCCAGATTCGAACTCTTGGACAGGGGACTGGTAACTGCTGTGCAACGGCGGCTGTCATCTGCCGGCCTTAACGCAATGCGCCACAGAAGTATGTGCAGGTGCCCGTTCACGTGCTACTAAACGTCATTAACCACCTTAGTCCAGACTACTGAAGTTTGGAAACTATCATGGTCCAAACTTACAGTACTATGTAAGTACGACAGTTTTGGGAAACGGTTAGTTGAACGATGCATCCTGTTAGTAAAAAGCTAACCTCCGTAGTTGTACGGGAAACGCCCCCCAGATCAGCTAGGCCATTAGCAATCTGTTTATTTTATTTTATGAAGCCTACACAGTATATCACATGCCACATTCTCACTTTCAATAGACAGGTGCAATAGCCATTGGTCAAGTATTGAGTATAAAGCAATTAAGATAGTACCCTATACAAAAAGTACTTCATACTATCATAAAAATTCGTTAAAACGAATAGCATTTTGCGACAAAACACTGGATTAAATATAGTAGGCACAGGAGAAAACTTGTACATCCATTGGCCCGTGGGGAGATCACATGCCAGTTGCCTCTCCCTTCAGTATGACTTGTTCGGCCGTGAGCTTGTTTCGCCAAAAAAAAAAACTATTGCAGATATCAATGCGTCTTTGTTCATGGGTTTGGCCTCACAGCAGAGGCTTAGACAACTATGACCCACGTTTTGGTTTCATAATTTCCACTACTTATTGTCTGCAATATAGTCAATTGACTGCTTGACAGGTTATTTTTATTTTTCTGTACAATACACAAATACATCTGCTTTATGCCGCAGAATTATGCACTTGGATAGCCTATAAACGGGCACATTTTGGAGAGAATGCACGCAAGAATCTGTAGGCTATTTGTGGCTGGTTACCAGCAAACAATGTTTAATGCATTAACTCAAGACGTCAAACATTTTCTAAACAATACAAACAGAAAGGATGCTGCAGGCAGCAAATGTAGAAGAGTCATTTCCAGTGGAAGAACAAAATGCTGAATGAAGGGATATTCGAACGTCATTTTTGAGCAATTTTGACAGCCCTAGTCCACTGTAGGCTACGCCAATCGTCTATTAACACCTTCCACCTAACCCCGGTGAGTGGGGGTCGCTATAATGCATGTGAAATAGCACCATTGAGTAGCCTATGCGAAATAGCCTTAAAATCGTTCCGGTGTTGTGTGCCTTCTGGTTTCTCCACCTACTGGTTTCCTTGCGCGTGCATGCGCTGCAGCAGTTGTCAGACATTCACAAACAAGTTGTTTTAGGCGGTTTGAAGTCGCTTTTCATACGCCATGAGCGCTCGGCTACATTACAGCCATTCGGACAAAGGCATGTAAAAAAGATATGTTTTGAAAACTAGCATTAAACTGGATTCGATCCCGCAAAAGCAACACACGGGTGACTCTCTCCATCCTGATTCCCTACTCTTTGAGCCAACTAATATGTTACGCGAATCAATTAACTATTGTAGGCTACCATTAATTAATAATGTAGGCAACACCCAGGTAACATGTTGTCCAGGCTATCTGAAACAAGGGGTTGCCTCTCATCTACAACAACTGGTTACGTTGGGCTGCTACAGTCGTCAGTGCACTGTGCACAGTAGGCCTATGCTACTCTTTGTGGTTGATCAAAAAATAAAAATAAAAGATGTATTTGGTGATGACGTTATTGTAGGCCTAGTAGACCTAAATTCTGAGAAATTAAATGGTACGAGAAACGATCTACATAGCGCACCAGACCGCGATGTCTTCAAGGGTTGAATGAAGGGAGTTTGCAAAAATTAGTGTATTTTTCAAGTCAATAAACATTCTTAATTTTCGAATGTCTTTGTCAGGGAACATCTGACTTTTAAAAACCATAGGCCTGGTAGTCGCTCAGACAAGGAGTTATAAGATAAAGGCAATACCATTTGTGTCACCCAATGCAGTTCAGTGAATTAGCAAGATACCATCAGAAGGCAACAATCATAAAGCACAGTGCGCGCGCGCGCTCTCTCCCCTGCGTATAAAGCTGTCTGCGTGTTGTAGGCTAGATTTGCGTGAGTTCTTTCTATCTGCTTACTTTTGTGAGTTGCGACCACCTAGGCTATGTTATAGACGTTCTATGAGGTACCAGTGTTTAGCTGTGTCACAAAACAATAAGCTTTGTCAGACTACTTTTAAAATGATATTCAGGGCTATATACATTTTAAACATTCGGGGCTGAAGACCCGACAAAGCCTTGCGTTAATTCTTCAGGTGGGAAGTGTCAGGAATTTTCATACGAGAGACACTCTCATTGGTGGTTAGTATATGAAGTAGGGAATTGACAGCAACATATCCAATCACATTATGAGAGATGCTGAATTTAACATAAACTGCGATGTTTGATTTTAAATGAATGTAAATTTAGCCGGGACTGTAAGCTGGCACACGTGGGTGCTCGATGTTTTCAGTGGGTGCCCGAGAGACGGAGCACCCACGGTATCGGCGCCTATGACAAGCGTATCTCGCGGTTGCATCCATTACAAACAAACATGCAATGTGAATGTCTGGGATTGGGAAGAGCACTAAATGCTCTACTGAATAAGCACGAAGTCAAACCTTTAAATGAAAAACACTCTTTAATAATCAAAAAAATAAACCGCTAATGAAGTAAACCATCAAAAATCGTGTATCGCCTGTAACTCCGTGATAACAGGACGTAACAGGAAGGCATTTGGCTGAGCAACGGAGGTTAATATGCTCTATATTTTGTCCAAATGATGTCTGTCTATCATCGTTGCACTCGGAGAAAACCAGAATGTTTAATTTGTCCTGCGTTTCTTCTACGGCTGCAAGCGGGATTCACTCGCAGTTAACCAAATATTTCTTTATTAGGGCAGGGCAGGCATATTTCTGGCTATTAAATTATTTCTAAACCAGTCTGCTAAAGTTTGTAGTGAAGTCTGTGTAGGGTTTTCCAGGCTCCATTTCTTTTTACGAGACACCCTGCCATCTACCGGTTGTTTGGGTTGTTGCAGCGTCACACTGGGAAAATACAAATTAAAGTCGCGTGATACCGCGTGATCGCACGCGCGGACCGCGAGTGAAGCTGGCCAAGTCGAAGCACTGCCCACTGTAGCTGGTTGGACCACCAGCTGGATATGCTGGCGTGACCATCTGAGGAAGCTGGTCATGCTGGTGACCAGCCTGTCAAGCTTGACATTGTTGGTGTAAGATGGTCATGCTGGTTTGACCAGCCTGTCGTGTGGGTTACAGCTGGTGCAAGATGGTCATGCTGGTGACCAGCCTGCCAAGCTTGACATTGTTGTTGTAAGATGGTCATGCTGGTTTGACCAACATAAGATGGCACGACCAGTTAAACCAGCAGTGTAGACCAGCAACACCAGCTAAAATGACCTGCTTGAGGTGGTACGACAAGCAAAACCAGCTTGTCAACCATCATAGGGTGGTCAAACAAGCTGGTCAACCAGCAAACCACCTTTAGCTGGTCAGGCTGTTTTTTTCAGCAGGGTATTCAAATTTAGTAGGATGTCCAGTTCACATTGGGAGGGGTTTCGTTATCAAACGTGGAGCGCATGGCGCAACAAGGTGTTCCTAGGTTTTTATAATCAGTCATATGGGTGTGTTTGGGGCGTAACATCATTTTAAACCAATGAGAATGACATCTGTCATTCCCTCTAACGGTGCAACGCGCAATATGTCAAATAAATGCATCGGTATTTTGGCATTCAACGCCGCATTTGAAGGAGGCTGCTTGCGAGACCGTATGGAATAGTCATTCTTAAACCATGCTTTACTGAAACCTAGCATAGCCTTCACGCATTTGCACTCATCTATTATTTGAACTCATTGGCAAAGTGAAACTAACTTCACCAAGGAGTCAGTCAACGACAAGACAGTTATATGCAGTTACTTTTACTATTGACTGACAATGGGAAAAAGCAACACTTACCCTATTGCTCAAATGACTGAATAAAAGAACATTTATCCTGCAGAGGAGTTGCTTATATCTCGTGGCTGTGCTCCATACGTGTCTCTCGCCTCTCCCCTAATCACTTTTAACCATCATTACCAATTTGCAAATGATGGTGAATACTCATCATGAGATGTACAGTATTTCGTAATATCTTTATTCTAATTATGTTTCCCAATCGTGCAATTTGTAATGCTTTGCATGGACGTGCGCTGGTGTGCGTTCATGAATGATAGAAGGATGGTGCGTGCACCTGCCAATATGACTGTTGACATGCGCTCTTAAAATAGCATATGAACAACTCGCCATTGACTTCTGACCAGGTTAGCGATAGCGATTTTTAGACAACGCGCCAGGCCCCTCCCTAGGTTGTTAATTGCCACACCCCTGGGCGCAATGTTTAAAAAATAAACGTGCAAAATACCGAATTAAACTTGAAAAACGAGTTTTACGCCATGCGCTGGTGTCCAAAATACAGCCCTAGATTGTTTCACTGTACAATAATGTTTTGCGGTGTCACTTAACAACACGTTTGAATATAAGAAAGAAGTCGAGTAAGAAAGTGAGGAAATGTGTAGGCTTAAATAACATAGTATAAGCCTAGGCTTAGATTTTGACACAGCACAGACTAAGCCACTTATTCCTTTCTCTGCTTTTACTCATAGGCCTAATAAAAGAGAAACCTACACTTATCCAAAGATAATGGCAAACTATTCTGGCAACGTCTCGTTTCATAACTTGATTGCATTTTTATCTGCTTTTAATCACATTATTATGACCATTAAATGTACGCTATTTTGCACGCTAAAATCTGATTCATCACAAGTAAATACCTGTTAAAACGTGGACCACTCGTAGATCTACGAGTGTTTTCACAACACTCTTAAGCTACGATGGTTTCGGGAAACAGTCAGCAAATCTTGAGATGTTCTGAAGCCAGGGGCGTCATTAGATGTAGAGCTGCACTGGGGCACAAGCCCCCCTAAGAGAGTCTGGGGGCGTAAGAACGTTTTGTATATTTTAAAGTATAAATGCATCAATCTGGTGCACTTTGAAAAGAAATTCAGAGGTTAGATGTACTTATGTTTATGTATGGATGGAAATATTTGTGCTGTAGCCTAAACTATTTTGCGCTTCAAAATTGTAACCATGCACACACAGGTGGAATAGCTATGATGATACAGCAGTAAGTTCACAACTACAAAGCATATTTACTGAGTTTCACAGTTCAGAAATGGTCAAAAATAGTGTACATTTCTAGCCTGGCGAGCCAGACCCACATTAAAATGTAGGGTCTGGGCACTCACCGTTCGCAGTGCTCAGTCCGAGGGGCGGGATAATCAGTTGTCTTTCAAATTCCCTCTGCACGCAATAGGACAGTGGCAGCGCTATAAGTCCCATGCATTTCCCACCAGCGGAGCTAGTTGGCTAGTTCAAACGTTTGCCAACATAATAAAAGCTTAACTCGTGTCACACTGTTCGCCAGCAGCAACATCCATCTTATTTGTTTTCAAGTAGCAGGGAATTCAAGCCAAACCGTTGCAACTCTGCCATCAATCATTATGTTAAGCCCACCAAACAACTCTATACACGATTTCATTGGCCTGATTAAGTTTCGATTTCTGGAGCTCACAAGCCAACGGAGAGTTGCTAGACTAGCCCTGGCAGCAAATTAATTTGCTGCCGCTAGGGGCGCGTCTAGATTTCTAGGCTAGTACATTTCAGCTCTTCATGAAATTATGCGGTAGCCTAGTGGTCACCTGTGTTGTTCAGCTAGTTAATCTAAGATAAGCTAGTTATATTGGTCATTGTAATGGGCATCTATACATACTATATCTTCCTTTGTCAGGACAGTCTAGGCTGCCCATATCTGGGAAATGTGATAATATTTGTCTTATGTAATATGTCTTATGTCAGCCTTTATATCAAGAAAAATGTATTTGCGTCTCATTATCCCTCCCTATTTTTAAGTCTAGACTTAAAAAATACCTCTTTAGTGCCTCTCATAGTTAGGTATGGTGCAGTGTGGAACTTCAACCACCTCCTGCTGAGTCCTCGTGTGACTGGCACCCCAGTCATGCATGGGATGGTGGTCACTGACCATACCTGACCCACTACTAACCCACTCTACATCTCTCCAGTTGATCAAGCTCTTCTATTACAAAGCAGAAGAACTTGATCAGCTGGAGACTTTGCTCACTGTCATGCACAACTGACAGACTGAGGAAGTCATTTGTCCCCAGTGCCATTGAACTGTTCAATGCTTCACTAAAGGGAAGAGGAGAGATAGACCTAATACTTAATACTTAATACTTTATACTTTATACTTAATACTTAACACTTAACACTTTATACTTAATACTTTATACTTTATACTTTATACTTAACACTTTATACTTAATAATTTATACTTAATACTTCATACTTTATACTTAATACTTAATACCTGACCAATGGCAGTAACCCTATTACTTCAACATATTAGTGCACTGCTATAGTTTTTATTATATTACTTTGTCTACATTATTCTCGTATTTGTCCATATTTATTTGATGCTGGTCTCTAGACTTTATTATTGCACTGCTATAGTTTTTATTATATTACTTTGTCTACATTATTCTCGTATTTGTCCATATTTATTTGATGCTGGTCTCCAGACTTTATTCTTGCACTGTTGGACTTACTTATTTGCACCATCACCATGACACTCACTCTCATAGAGCTGTACTGACCCTAGGTAGATGGCAGTGGTGGTTGGTGGTCAACATTTTTGGTGAAGCAAACCCCGTCGACCGACGCCCCGAAATGCGCGCGCACCTGACCCCCCACCTCTGGGTCGCCTAACACACCTTTTATTCACAGAAAAGTCAGTGAGGTTGATTGTATAACACATATGTTGACATAGTATGGTCTAAATGACACACACACACACATAAACAAAAGCTGTAAGATTAATTAGAGCTACACAGGTTATTTAACTGAGAAAGCAAGACCTGTTTTGTTGAAAGCCCACTCACCACGTCAAGGTACAGGCCACAAGCGGGGTGTTAGACAGGAGTAGACAAGAGACAAGGTTAGTGGCTTTTTTTTTTTTTGCATACTTTTGTTAGACATATTGTTGACAAAGACATACAAACATCACAAGGACATACACAGAAAAATAAATGCTAGGCTAATGAAAAATCTTAACTCTAACTCCATTTTAACCTACACAAGAGCCCACCACACCACCAAGCTTCAGCTAATGTCCTCTTAGGCCAGACTCATTGGACACAATTCTTCATTGCTGTGGCCTTTTATGATCCTATCAGCAACATGTCTTCTATGCCACTGCTCATGCCCTGTAAATGCAGGCTCTAAGCAATGGCAAATGACACTCCCCTTCATGCTGCCAGCATATAACCACATTGAAATATCCAAGATACTCTTAACCAGCCTAGGCATGGTCTAGGTCGGTTAGGTTGGTCCGTCCCGTTGATGCGGACTGAACCAATAACCATAACAACTCTAACCAACCACCATGGACCTGCACTGAACACTGAACTACAATACCAAAAGGCAGAGGGAGAAAAATCCACTTTTTTCAGGAGGGCAGATAATAACTTCTGAGCTCGAAAACATAACTGGAAAGGAAAGACATCCAGCATACCATTTTTCTTTCCCTAAACTGTTCACCTCGAATTCCTGCTGTACTGCATTCTGTGTATCCTCTCTCTCCTGTTCTTCCCTCCAGACAGTTAGGGTTAAATCACTACAAAATATGAAAATACATAAGTTATTGTAAAGATGTTACATAGAGGTTATTAAGTTGGTGAAGCAGTCTGATTCACTGTAATTCTCTGTTCCGCCGCGGGTGTCGTGGCGCTAAAATGGGATTATTGGAAGAATTTTTTTTATTTTATTTTTTTACTTTTTTTTGGTGAAGCACTGCTTCACCTGTAGTCTTATAGAAGCCTCCTCTGGTAGATGGGACAGGCCCTTGAGTCGTGGACCTGCTAAAGGTTTCTTCCTATATGTATCTCCAAAAGGGAGTTTTTCCTCGCCCCTGTTACCCATGAGCCTTCTCTTCTTTTCTCTGATTGTCTAACATTCTGTAAAGCGCCATAGACATGTGTAATGTTTTGGCACTCTATAAGTGAAATTAAATTGAAATTTTATTTGAAAAATTATTTGTGCATTAATGTCACTAGGGAGCAATATATTATTATATTATATTATATTATATTATATTATATTATATTATGACATCTGGCGATATAAGAACCATGATGGTGGGATTCTCTGGTTAAGCAATTCACAAAACTGTTTGTACTGACATACTGTAGGCTAAATAGTTTAGATGAGAATACATTATAATTTTGGCCCACAGTTGGAGACCATGGAGAAATGTGTTGCAATTAATTGCGATTAGGCCTACAGATGCATGCGTTATATCCTCGTATTCGGTAAGGTCTGCTGTTTATTGTGATATACGGTTTGCCTTGTGTTGAGTGAAGAGTTTGTATGCAGAGATATGTGCAGAATTCATTTCATGTAAATTCAATGTTAGGTTTCTCGCGAACCATTTATCACATTATCGCGTTAATATCATTGGACAGCTTAGATTGCGCAAATTCACGTGATATCTGTATGTTATCCGTCAAGTCAAGTCAGATTTATTTTTAAAGCGCATTTATCATGCACATAGTGCAACCGAAAGCGCTCCACAAACAAGACACAGAACAAGACCAGATCTGTGTGACGAGTACCCCGAGAGAAATTTAGTTGAATTTGGACTTGACATTTTACTGGGGCACAGCAGTTCAATATCAGTTCAAGGCTAGTCTTGCTAATTATTCAGTCTCATATGTCATGTAGTTGCTTAATTCTAGTGGAATAACAATATTTGGTGCTGAAGGAGACGGAGCTCCGGCAGGGTCTGTTGTGGACCTCCAAATGAGTCTAATATGTTAACCTATTAATCGTCTTTGCAGAGTAGACACCAAGCATTTCCTTCAGATATCCCCATGGGATAAACGTTTTCTATTTGCTTTAGATAGAGTAGCTTGCTATGCGCGTGAGAACAATGAAGAGGTTGGTAATGGGATTTCAAAGTAGTGCTGACTCGGACAGAAATGCTTAAATCGCTGGTGGAATAGAGGCTTTGTGTGTGTGTGTGTGTGAAAGAGTTTACCGCGAGTACTGATTTGATAAGGGAGGGTGTTTCGTCCTATCCCAAAGGGTGTTGGCCCTGTGCGTATTCTACTGCGCGAGTCTGCGGGTTGGGTAGAGGTGACTGCTGGGTACCGCTGCAGGGGTATACCCACGTCAGTAGTCTGGTTACCACGTCGTGACCGCTGAACAACTCATGCACAGAGTGACAGGCTGCAGCATTCTTCACAGAGCTTTACTATCATAGGTATGAAATAGAATCCACTCCTGGATGGATATAGGTAGGCTACTTTCAGCGCAAGCGATCGTATTTAACACGCGAAAAAGTTACATGTGTTCTCCATTGAGATTACACCATTGCAGGATGACATGGGTATTCCCACGCACTCAAGTTTCCCTTTTTACTCTAGAAACGCAACGATGTTGATTCGCATAGTCTAACAGGGTTCATATATTAAGTTCGATCTATCTATCTATCTATCTATCTATCTATCTAATTCTCTAGTGAACTCATCATCAGAGTGTGGTTTCAATATAAACTTCTTGATTAATACCTTAATAATATACATCTGAACAATTTCAGATATGGCTGCTTTTAATATTGAGTGTTTCAACACTCTTCAAGATAAATCAGAAAAATAAATGACGTAGGCTACACATACTCCCGACCATGAATGGTGAATTTAAGTCATCCCTATTGGCCACAGAGGAGCTAAATATTCACTGGAGCTATTCTCTGATTGGTCAGACGAGAGCTTCTAAAGATCTTAAATCCTAGAGAGTGAGAGAGAGAGAGAGAGATTGTGGGTGAGAGAGGGAGTAAGGGAGAGAGAGATTGGTGGAGAGAGAGAGAGGAGTGAGAGGGAGAGAGAGAGATTGCGGGGCAGAGAGAGTGAGAGAGAACGAGGGGAGGCATACATCGCAGTTTGCAGCAGTATCTTGTGTGAGTTTTGCCTGAAGAAGAATGCAGTGTGTGGTATTCAGACTCAACCCAGCTGGAGTACCTGCGCGCTGATCCCAGACTGGAGGTGTGAGCGGCTGAGGAATGCAGGGGCTTCGTCACCAGAGACAAAGCTGATCCCAGCGCGCGGGGATGGCGTCCCCTCGGCTCAGGGGCATTGCTGGGGAGGTGCAGAGGCTGCAAGGTAAGAGCTTACTCCCCCCCTCCCCTCACTGAGATGTGACCTACCTACAACAGTGAAGACAGAGACAGGATGATGCAGCAGAAACAGAGATATGATGAGTCAGCAGAAACAGAGATAGGATGATGCAGCAGAAACAGTCTGCCGCTCCAGCAATAACTCCCTATAACAAGCAGGTGTTCAGAAGCACTGGAACAGTCAGCAGCTGCATGGGTTTCCTCCTAATTCAGCTTCCTAATGCAGCTTCCTAATGCATACTTTGACATCTTGACTGGATACTACGTCTGCACAATTTTGATTCCTAATTGAAAACTAAAGTAATTAAACATTTTTTAACTAAAGCAATTGCAAATGCTGCAATTATCGTGCAGCTCGCGGCTTTGTGCCAGTGGTTAATCTTGTCACATCTACGCTAGGCATGCTCACAAATTAAAGGAATTATCCGGAGTAAAATGCACTTTAGATCGATTTACGGATGATTGGGAGTACATACGTTGAGTTGACATCCAAATCATGTCATTCGGATGTGTTTTGAGAAAGTTCGATGTAGGGCTGTCACTTTTGTGAAAAAATCCTGTTCGATTTTTGAGACATAAGTGTTCATTGAATCGATTGTAAAATCGATTTTTTATGTCTAAGGACATTTCCATTTTCAACGCCAAATATAGGCCAATCCACAAACAACTGCATTAGGATGAACGTAAAGAGGGCGCTTGCAGACGCAAGCCAGCAATATTTCTGATGATTTATTGGCGTGAAGTTTTGTGCACAATGACAAACAGAAGTGCAACATTCTCGAAAACCAGTAAGCCGAGTGGACTGCCATTACATCAGTGACATGACTGCAGGCTTCAACGTAGCTGTGTCTGTGTTTACGATTAGAAATGTCAAACAAATTTCGCCTACGTAGAACTCAATTGCACAGTTTGCGTAGCCTACCGCTTTGTTCTTCTCCATAGTTTGATATACCAAAAATCTGAAGTACTTCCACATCGAACTCCTCAAGTTATTAGGGCCTATCACTCGTCTCTCTACATGTCGCACAGGTTGATCGCGTTGTCCTCCATTTTTTGGCAAAACACGAGCAGCACAGCAGCTGATTAAAACAGCTGTTCCCGGTGCGTAAAATTGGTGGGAATTTTCTTTTTAGCTTTCGCAATGCTTACTGCACTTCGGAATTCTTTTATATTCTTATATTCTTGTTTGTGAATTTTGTTACATCTATCTTTTTTTTTTTTTTTTATTTCGTTTAAAATGAATAGTGTAAATATTTGGTTAAAATCGATTCCCTATTTTAGTTTTCGAAACTTGTGTTGTTTGGTCCAATCGATTGTGCAATCGATTTTCGAACGTAAAGTGACAGCCCTAGTTCGATGTTAGCGTTTTTAGTCAAAGCTCATTAGCGTGGAAGTGAGAAGGGCATATTATTTCGCCGCTACAAAACGCTATTTTTATACTTCTTCTACAGTTCCAAACAACATTGCACTTACGTGGTAGTGAGTAGAGGGTCCCTAAAGCCAAACCGAAGTATCCCGAGGTCTTTATGTGGTCTGATAGAGAGTCCAGAATGAATTTCATCAAGCCAGTACCTTTCCGGAAATGTTGCCATCTTTGCTGCCATCTTTGCTGCCATCTTCAGGGGAAAGTCCGTAGGAGTCGATTGCCAATTGTGCTCTGGAAATTCACAATTTCGTCGCCGTTTAAAAAAAAAAAAAAAAACATAGTCCAGTATTTCTTTTGAAATTGAAATGAAGTTGTATGGACTGGACATTTGTGAATTTGTTGAAATTGAACTGTAGAAGAGGTATAAAAATAGCTTTTTGTAGCGGCGAAATAATATGCCCTTCTCACTTCCACGCTAACGAGTTTTGACTAAAAACGGTAACATCGAATGGATGTCAACTCAACGTATGTACTCCCAATTACCCGTAAATTGATCTAAAGTGCATTTTACTCCGGATAATTCCTTTAAGTGGCCCAACTTAAAGTGAAGTTTAGAAAACTGAACTGAAGCTTGACTTTCACCACACAAATTGCTGTTTGCAAGAATGCTGGGTTGCTAGAATGACCAACATAAGCTGACATGGCCAGTTAAACCAGCAGTGTAGACCAGCAACACCAGCTAAAATGAGATGAGAAAAAAGAGCTTTGCTCAAACATCATATCACAGCAAACCACCTTAAGCTGGTCAGGCTCTTTTTTCAGCAGGGAGCAAGAGCTGGAAGAAAACCAGCAAAGACTATTTAAAAACAGCTACCAGCATAAGCTGGTTTTTAGCTGTTTTTTTATCAGCAGGAAACACTCTCCCTCCAGTTTAACGTGTTCCCTCTGGTTTAAGAAGTTCCTTCCAGTTGCCTCTGATATGTTTTCTTTGATATCTCTCCAGGGCTGCCAACTTTTCAAAAAACCTTGGAGTGAGATTTGGTGGGGCCAACCAAAATTTTGCTGCGGAAATTTTTGTTTGGCTCATTCAGCATTATACCGTACAGTAAAAAAAAAACGTACATCAGTGGTTCTCAGGTGTAGGGACCAGGCATGGACAGATTATGAACTTTCGGGCCCCTGGGCCCACATGTATTAAGGGCTCCCCACTAATTGTCGCACATGTGGAAGGGGGGTTTGGGGGTTCTCCCCCAGAATTTTCTTCATTTGTTTGATATGATTTCCTGTATTCTGGTGCATTTTGGTAGCTTAGAAATCTAGACACACCCTAGCGGCAGCAAATTACATTTGCTTCCAGGGCTAGTCTAGCAACTCTCCGTTGGCTTGTGAGCTCGAAAAATTAAACTTCTATCAGGCCAATCAAACCGTCTATAGAGTCGTTAGGGGGGCATAACATAATGATTGATGGCAGAGTTGCAACGGTTTGGCTTAAATTCCCTGCTACTCGTGGCCAACAGTGTGACACGAGTTACGCTTGTTTTGAGATGGCAAAAGTTTGAACTAGCCAACTAGCTCCGTTGGTGGGAAAACGCATGGGACTCAGTGCTGTCCTTTTGCGTGCAGAGGGAATTTGAAAGACAACCGATTATCCCACCCCTCGGACTGAGCACTGCGAACGGTGAGTGCCCAGACCCTACATTTTAATGTGGGTCTGGCTCGTCAGGCTAGCATTTTGGGGATGGCCAATACTAAATTCAATCAGATTCATAGCCTACATCCTGATGTGTTGATATTGAGGCAATGATTCCATGCAAAGGCTTGGGCTTCAGGGCACCCTGACACCTTGGGCCTCTGGGTCTGGGCCTAGAATGCCCGTGCAGTAATCCATCCCTGGGACCAGGGTCCCAGAGTTAAATGAACATTGGTATCAAAAGGATCTAGCCTACTACTAGGACCATGGGCGTCGGAGGCATTGTAAAAGTGGGTGGGACATTTCAGAGGGGGGGGGGGGGGGGGGCTATGGGGGTCCTCCCCCAGAAAAAATTTTTTGGACTAGATGCAATTTCCTGAATTCTGGTACATTTTAACAGGTTATTTAGATACTTCTATATAACAAAATAAAGCCAGCCTACGAAATTAATTAAATGGGGGTCCAAACTAACAATTTTAAAGAGTGGGTGGGTGTTTTGTAAGAATTTAAGAAATGTTTGTATATTTTAACTTTTAAATGCATCAATCAGGTGCACTTTCAAAATAAATTCAGAGGTCAAACTTGCTTATTTTTATGGAAATATTTGTGCTGTAGCCTAAGCTATTTTGCACTTCAGAATTATAACCATGCACACACAGGTGGAATAGTTATGGTGATATTGCAATAAGTTCACAACCACAAAAACATATGCTACATTTCACAGTTCAGAAATGTTCAAAAATGTGTGTACATTTCAGCACTCAATGAAATTATGCAGAAGTGGTCACCTGTGTTATTCAGCTGGTTTATTTAAGATAATATATTGGTCATTGTAATGGCCATAGCCTATAACCTACATGCTATTTTTGCATTAATGTCACTAGGAAGCATGCCAATATAAATATATTCATTTATCTGTAATGGGATTGGCTGGAACCTGACAATATAAGAACCATGATGGTGGGATAATCTATGGCTGAGCAATTTACAAAAATGTATGTAGGCCTACTGACAAATAGTTTACATTAGAATACATTATAATTTCGCCCCAATGAGGCTATGTAGAAATGTGTTGCAATTTCAAAACCGGATTACTCAGGAACCACTTATTGCACAGAGGCATGCTTTATATCCTCGTATTCGGTACGGTTTGCTGTTTATTGTGATATTGGGTTTGCCACGTGTTGTGTGAAGGGTTAGTGAAATATTAAACCGAGAGTAATGGGTGTGCACTGTGTGCAAAATCCAAATATGATTAGCCTAAATTGCACCTCGGTTCAATGTTAATTTTCTCACGAACCATTTATCACAGCAACTTGGCGCTAATATCATTGGAAAGCTTAGATTCCGCACGTTCACCTGATGTGTGATATCATATGTATAGGTTTAGTTTAGTTGAACCTCATCTGCCAGGTATTTGACCTACCAGGTTGACACTTCAGCGTGAAAAATACTCAATAATATAAAAGCATACCTGAAGCCGGGGAAATGCGGGGGAAATGCGCCTGGGACGGCTTCTGAAGTATATCGCAAATGAGAGAAAATTTAGAAAATTCCACAGACAGGGGGTGCTCTTGAACCCTCTCACCGTCTCTGATAGCATAACCGTGGCTCAACAGGTAGATCTATAGATAGGCTAAACTCATTTTTCAGGCATCTGACCAACCGGGTTGACACTTCAGCGTGAGAAATCGGGGGTGTGGCGTGTGAGTGTGTGAAACTAATCAAATGCGTGTGTCTCACGGCCAATGCGTGAGAGTTGGCACCTATGTCTCTCTCTGATCCCTGCTGAAAAAAACAGCTTGACCAGCTAAAGGTGGTTTGCTGGTTGACCAGCTTGATAACCAGCTTGTTTGACCACCCGATGATGGTTGGCCTGCTAGACCAGCAAAACTCTTGCGAAAACATACCTCCAGCTGGTTTACCCAGCTTATGATGGTAATTCAGCTGGTTTTGCTTGTCGTACCACCTCAAGCTGGTCATTTTAGCTGGTGTTGCTAGCTCATGTTGATCATTCTAGTAAACCAGCATGACCAGCTTGACAGGATGGTGACCATCTTGCACCAGCTGTATCCTCAGATGGTCATGCCAGCATGTCCAGCTGGTGGCCTAACCAGCTACAACAGCAAAGACCAGCAAGAGCTGGATGAAAACCAGCAAAGACCAGCTAAAACCAGCTACCAGCATAAGCTGGTTTCTAGCTGTTTTTTTTCAGCAGGGGTCTATCTGATGTCTCTCTCTCTGAAGTTTCTCTGATGTCTCTCTCTCTGAAGTCTCTCTGATGTCTCTCTCTCTGAAGTCTCTCTGATGTCTCTCTCTCTAATTTCTCTCTGATGTCTCTCTGATGTTTCTCTGATGTCTCTCTCTCTCTGATGTGTTCCAGATGAGCAGGAGGCTGTCCAGAAGCGGACTTTCACTAAGTGGATTAATTCACACTTGGCCAAGGTAGGACCGGTGAAGTTTGTGTTTTTGTTGTGCCTCTGTGCTTCTGCCTTCTGTTGTGAGTGGGCTGTGTCACTGGTCATGGGGAAGCTTGGTTGTTGTGAGTGGGCTGTGTCCGCTGGTCATGGGGAAGCTTGGTTGTTGTGAGTGGGCTGTGTCACTGGTCATGGGGAAGCTTGGTTGTTGTGAGTGGGCTGTGTCACTGGTCATGGGGAAGCTTGGTTGTTGTTAGTGGGCTGTGTCCGCTGGTCATTGTTGCAGAGCAGCTCAGACACTTAGGGCCAATCTCAATTCGCTGTCTTACCCCTTCCCCTTCCCCTATCCCTTCATCTTACCCCTAGCCCTTGTCCCTCGAAACCGAGTGGCAAGACATAGGGGTGAAGAATATTCCCCTTGGAAATGAGATACCACTAGCCAACCATAAGGGAGAGCGGGATGATTGAAACACTTGAATTAACGTAATTTACAGAGATCGTACCACACTGAAAGCTAATATTTTGTCACTAGCAACCTGTCTTCTGTCAAATAGGCTATAATTGCATTTTCAGCTCGGAATAAAACCGTTCAGGAATTATTTCAACAACAGCTGAACGTGCCTATGTTCGTTCGCAGCCTACCTTGGTCCGGGTGAATGAAACAGGGATGGGGGACAAAATAAACATGCAGTTTGCTATGTAAACATCCCACAACTCCTTTGATATTTTACAATAATATCCAAATGGTCGTTACTTGACATCAGAAGCAATTGCTACCTGTAATAGCCTATGCGAGGAGTCAGCAGCAGTAGGCCTAAGCAGCATTCATATCAGACGAGCGGTAAAAAAGTTCAGCGAATTTAGCTGCTGTTGGACTTTACATTTCTGACATGGTACCAATTCGCGGGGTAGACATGGAAATATGTAAAATGCGAGACATTCGCGCAAATAATTAATAAATAACATTCACAAAACAGCGATTTTTTTTAAAACTTCCTCGTGAAGAACAGGACCTTCAATATATGGTCACAAGATTGAATGCAACATAAAACAATTACCATTTTAATTTTATAATCCTTATTAATGCCAACATTTCATGTCAATGAATCTCTCGGTGTGCTTATTTTTCCGGTGTGAGCGGTGTATGTTGGGTACTTCTCTTACCCCTCGGTTTCAAGTAAGCTCCCGATCTTACTTGGTTTTAAGGGGTATCTACCCCTTGCCCTTATCCCTACCCCTCGATCGAAATGAGAATTGAGATAGCCCTTCGTCTCACGTGCACGCGCAAAACTAAGGGGAAGGGGTAAAATAGAGAATTGAGATTGGCCCTTAAGCAGATTTAATCACACTGGACACAATGAGACCCCCCCATCTGTTATGCTAAGCCTGTGCTGTATGTTATGCTAAATGATAGTGCTAAGCTTTTGATGTATGTAATGCTAAGCCTGTGCTGTCTGTGATGCTAAGCTTGTGCTATCTGTAATGCTAAGCCTGTGCTATCTGTGGTGCTAAGCCTTTGTTGTCTGTAATGCTAAGCCTGTGCTGTCTGTGATGCTAAGCTTGTGCTATCTGTGATGCTAAGCCTATGCTATCTGTGGTGCTAAGCCTGTGATGCTAAGCCTATGCTATCTGTGGTGCTAAGCCTGTGCTATCTGTGGTGCTAAGCATGAGCTATCTGAGCTTTGTGTGGTGCTACACCTGAGCTGTCTGAGTTATTTGTGATTCTAAGCTTGTGCTATATGTGGTGCTAAGCACTATTGCCTTTGACTGCTAGTGCCTATTGTCTGATGTAATTAAACTAAACAAGTTTTATTATCCATTGGGAATGGAGATGATAAATGAATAGAAACTATCAGTGAGGCATTAGAGTGCATTAGAGTTATGGTCTGCACTTACTTTGCCAGGCTGGCTGACACCATGGATGGCATATGTACTCTCAGTTGCATATGTGCAATATGCATATGTGCATATGGGCAGCCTGTCTTCCTAACAAAAACACAACTTTGCGTGTAATTTATGGAGGGCAAGTCAAGTCAAGTCACGTTTATTTATAAAGCACTTTAAAAACAACAACAGCTGACCAAAGTGCTGGACAGGCAAGTTAATACGACTTGATAGACAACAAAAAAGACAACAAAAAGTGAGGATAACAATATTTACAAGCAAACAAACAAACAAACAAATAAATAAAATAAGACAATCAGGCTGTGTTAAACGCCAGGGCATAAAAATGGGATTTTAGGTGAGATTTAAAAACACTCAAGGAGGGACCCAGGCGTATATGTAGGGGCAGCTCGTTCCAGAGCTTCGGTGCAATCACCGCAAAAGCCCGGTCCACTCTGCTCTTTAACCTAGAACGAGGCACAACCAGCCGGAGTTGGTCAGCAGACCTAGAAGCCCTAGAGGATGTCTGCACCTTCAGGAGATCTGGGGCCGTATTCACAAAGCCTTTTATCTTACCACTAGGAGTACTCCTAAATCGCACTAAAAGATTTTAGCTAGGAGTTTTCTCTTAAAAGTTATTCACAAAGCCTTTCAGACCTACTTTTAGTATGGAAAAATGAAAACTCCTAAACTAAGAGTGAGTCTTCGTTGCTATGGATAACGTCATTACTCATGGACGAGCTTGACTGAAGTGACCACCTTGATTGACTGATGATTGTAACGCGGGAATGATTCCAAACACCTCCCTTACGATGATGAGTGACAGGTGACAGGTCGAAGGACGGAAGATGATGAATAACTGAATAAAAAGGCCTAGCCTAAATGAATAAAGAGTAAGGCAGAACAAATAGCCTAGTAGCCTAATGAAATATACGGATTGATGCAGTATCTTTGCAACAATTGATTAATCTGTCACCATATGCCTACGTTTGCAAAGAGGAGAACATTTTAATTTGATTCACAATGAAACGTTACATTTAATTTACATGTTAACAATGAGTAGTTTTGGTTGTTGTTGGTGGCGTTATTGCGTCTCTTTTATGCCTACAATGCAAAATTGTTTGTTGTTTCAAAACATCGCAACGTGAAATGCCACAAAAAGCGGTTTGTGAATAGGCGACTTGCTGTAAAATCGCTGACTGCACCTTTAAGTTGGTACATTAAACATTATTACCAAATCCTTTTGGAAGTACAGCAAATTAAAATAAATTAAATAGATCTTTTTTGTAAACAAAGATTTTAAATGCAGTTGTTATTTCAAAGAAAATACATGTATGTTTCATTTATTTCTGACAAAGCCCTCCGCTGTCTGTTTTTTGTATGAAGCCCACCCCATAACAGACAAGTGCCCAGACAGCAAAATCATATTGGCAGATAGCGGACCGCTGGTGGTATGCCACCGGTGGCGTGCCACTTGTGGTCCGCCGTTGGACATAAAATGATAAATGGAGTAAACTGTAACTGAACAAATGAAAAAGATTTTAGACCAATAGTGGCAAAATAATGGGCAATTTGTCTGTAACCCGCCAGCGGACCGCCAGAGAACCGATGAGCAAAATGCCAGCGGACCACCAGCTATGCCCCCAATGGACCGACAGTGGTCCGCCAGCCTCTTGCTATCTGGGTGGTTATGATTAGTCACCCCATAACAGACAAGTGGTTATGATAGTCACCATAACAGACAAGTGGTTTTGATTAGTCACCATACAGACAAGTGGTTTTGATTAGTCACCATAACAGACAAGTGGTTTTGATTAGTTCCAGGGATTTTGATGACTTTGGAAATCATTGGTAATGTGCAGAGCAAAATCAAATGCGCTCTGGTATTCATCTGGGCCCCAGGCTGAGCTTTTGCTGTGTGTGTGGTATGTTTGTGTGTGTGTGTGTGTGTGTGTGTGTGAGGTTTTACTTCAGGTTATTTCAGACGTCATGGGATGTAAAAATGTGTTCAAGCAGTTTAAAGAAACGGAGAAGGACACACAGCTTGGAGTGCAGCTCAGTGTGCCTCTTTCAGCCTTAAGCCTCGGCCTTCAGCTGCCTCATGTGATGTGTGTGTGTGTGTGTGTGTGTGTGTCTGTGTGTGTGTGTGTGAAGTACCAACCCGGACAAAACTATGTGACCTAGGCTATCAATGCAAGCTAGTAGTGTTGATCTGTAGAGCTTGGGGCATGTCCACAATCTTGTTTCCAGTGGGTTAAGGCAGAAAAATAAAACAGCTAGCAAACGTTTTGCTCCATATCTGCAGTTATAGGCAGCCTTGCAGTATGGCGCAGGAGATGATTTTTGTACCCCTGAACACCATTGAGTGACAAAGCCCTATCTTATCTCTTGAAATATTAGAATCCTGTCTGTTGTAATATGATTTGTGGATTTAAATAAAGAATTAAAATGTGTGTGTGTGTGTGTCTACAGCACACTCCCCCGCTGGTGATGACAGACCTGTTTGAGGACATCAGAGATGGCGTGAGGCTGCTGGCCCTGCTGGAAGTGCTGTCTGGACAGAAGCTGGTCAGTCACACACACACACACACACGCACGCACACATACATGCACACACACACACACACATGCATGCACACACACTCACACACACACGCATGCATGCATGCACACACACATGCATGCACACACACTCACATATGCACACACACACACACGCATGTACACACACACACACACACGCATGCATGTACACACACACACACACGCATGCACACACGCACACACACACACATGTATGCAGACACGCACATACACATGCATGCATGCACACACACACGTATGCACGCACACACACAAGCATGCACGCACACACACACAAGCATGCACACACACACACACACGCATGCACACACACACACACATGCATGCACACACATGCACGCACACACACACGCATGCATGCACACACACACGCATGCACACACATGCATACAGACACACACACACGCATGCACACACACACAAACACACACACATGCACATACACACACACACATGCACGCACGCACACACACGCACATGCATGCACACACACACACGCATGCACACGCATGCACACACACACACACGCATGCATGCACGCGCATGCACACACACATGCACGTACACACACACACACAGCCAAAACAGATTAAACTGATAAAACAGATAAAACACAATAAATCTGTTTTGACTAGTTACCAAAGTTCTTTACCCGGTTGTTTACCTTGGTTACCTGGGAAGAAGCGTCGCCTTGGTTACCTGGGAAGAAGCGTCGCCAGGAGGAAAAGAGGGAAAAGAGCCGGGATCTTGGTCAGATCTTGGTCATGGTCAGATCTTGGTCAGATCTTGGTCATGGTCAGAGCAACAGAGTAGGTGGTGTGTGTATTCTGGTTAACAAATGGCTGGTGTGTGGATGTACAAACGACATCCACAGGATGCTCTCCTGACCTCGAACATCTCATGGTCAAATGCAGGCCTGTCCAGCCAATCACATCACTCTTCAGTCTTGCTACTGGCAGCCTATAGGCAGATGCAGAACCCTGCATGTTTCTGCACAACAAACTGGGGAGTTTTTCGGGCTGCTGCTGATAATGTTCGCTTAGGCGTTCGCTTTGGACAAAAACGTCTGCAAAGTTCCATAACCATAACAACAATGATTACACAGAGTATGTAACGGGCTACATATGCAAATGACATTGATGACATTGTACCGACAGTGATTACCAAGAGAGTACAGTAAAGCGCGTTATGAACTGAGGAAATCAATTAAAAGGGCTAAGAGACAGTACAGGGAAAAGGTGGAATTAATGTCCCTCTCTCTCCCTCTCCTCCTCCCTCTCCCTCTCCTCCTCCCTCTCCCTCTCTCTCCCTTTCCTCTCCTCTCTCTCTCCCTCTCCTCCCTCTCCCTCTCCTCCCTCTCACTCTCCTCCCTCTCTCCCTCCTCCTCTCCTCTCTCTCTCCTGCTCTCCTCCTCCCTCTCTCTCTTCTCGTTTCTCTCTCTCTCTCCTTTGTTTTTTTTTTGTATTTGGGTTGGTTGGGCTGAGGTTTTAACCCTTTAGCCGCCAGGGTTTAAAAAATATAAATTGGATTTTTACATCAAAATTTCAAAAGGCCATGGCTTGCAAGTGGTCAGAGATAAAGTCCTACTGTAAATGTGAAAATCATTGAGTATGACCAGAAGTTTATGAAGGGGGTAAATTTACTCATCTAATTTGCATATTATGACGTCACTGGATGGTAACCACCGTGAATTATGTACATTTCAGTAAATACTAGATGTTGAACATATTTGAGCAGATTTACTTTCTTTTTTTGTCATTTCACCGACATAACAAATGAACAGGAAAACAGTCACATGTAAATCAACAATAGTAAACTATTACTATAATCACAAACCCTATGCTACTATACAATAAAGTAGCCTGGTCAAATCAGTTCCATATCGCGGGTGACTTTGAAGTTCTTCAGAGCCCTATTTTTACAACCCCTGCTGTCTATACCACGTCCATTACGGACACTATCATCACTATTGTCACTGGCACCTCCAGCTATGTTGGGCAGAGGGTCGAAATAAGCATGGTATGCTTAGTGGACACTGTCGAAAAAGACGCACCTCCATTCACAGACGCTCCGTGACTATCAGTCAATAGACGATCGATCATATTCTCCAAAAGGCAGATATTCTCCTTCAGAATCAGAATAGGTGAATAACAGACCCAAGACTTCATCACACGTGAATTTTTTTTTCAACATTTGGTGTATTTCTGCTTCAATTTGTGCAAAACTAAGGCCCGCATCGCTTCCGCGTTATGGAGGAAATGCACGTCTTCTTCGTGTGTTTCTCGCGTGTTTTTCGAATGCTTCCTGAAAACTTAAAAAAAAAAAGGTTGAGCTTGAATCGAAGCTCTGGGTGTCAAGAGTACAAATGAGATTTTACACTGTACTCGCGTCTATCGTCTGTTTTATTCAGTAATGACGCTTGTCGCAATATTGCGACATGGGCGGTTAGAGGGTTAATATGGGTCGGTTTTATTGTTACTTGGTTTCCTTTTGACTGTAAATAAAGGAACCTTAAAAGTCTCTCTCTCCCCCTCTCTCTCTCTCTCCCCCTCTCTCTCAGCGATGTGAACAGGGCCGGCGCCTGCAGAGGATCCACTGGGTTGCTAATGTCCGCACAGCGCTCAACTTCCTGGAGGGCAGATGGGTAAGCAGACTCCCATGATGCTTTGCTCAGGTGCAGTGCTCCAGGTCAGAGCTGCAGACATGACCTCTGTATGACCTCTGTAGACCTCTACTGACCCCTGCTGACCTCTGTATGACCCCTACTGACTCCTCCCTCTCCGCCGCTATTCCCCACCAGACCTCCACTGGCACAGAAGCAGCACAACTCTCCAGACACACACACACACACACACACAGACAGACAGACACACAGACAGATAGGCAGAGAGGGTCCCCCTCCAGTCGGCTGTGTCTGTCTGCTTAGGTCTGTTCTGGAGTGTGTGTGAGTGTGTGTGTGTGTGTGTGTGTGTGTCTGTCTGCTTAGGTCTGGTCTGGAGTGAGTGTGTGTGTGTGTGTCCGTCTGCATATCTGGTCTGGTCTGGAGTGTGTGTGTGTGTGTGTGTGTGTGTGTGGCTGTGTCTGTCTGCTTAGGTCATTAATTCTCAGGCATCTGTGTGCGAGGCGGCTGGTAAGTCTGATAAGAATATATACTCTTGGTCTCTGCATTTATCCCAATCTGTGAATTAGTGAAACACACTCAGCACACAGTGAACACACAGTGAGGTGAAGCACACACTAATCCCGATGCAGTGAGCTGCCTGCAACAACAGCGGCGCTCGGGGAGCAGTGAGGGGTTAGGTGCCTTGCTCAAGGGCACTTCAGCCGTGCCTACTGGTCGGGGTTCGAACCTGCAATCCTCCGGTTACAAGTCTGAAGCGCTAACCAGTAGGCCACGGCTGCCCCTAAGTAGAGGAGGGAAAAGTTTGGTAAGTGTGTATTAGGTGTGTGAGGTTGTGAGGAGATATTCTTGGAAGAATTGTGTCTTCAAGAGTGTTTTGAAGATAGAGAGGGATGTCCCTGCTCTGATAGGACTTGGCAGATCGTACCACCATCATCTCTTCTACTTGGATTCTAAATGTATTGGGACGACACAACCCCAGAGTTGCTAGGTTACGGGGACGCTGGTGAGACACGCCGCTCCGTCTGGCATCATGTTTTTGTTTGTTTTTATGTAATGTTCGTAATTTTATGTAATGTTCTGTTATTTTTTTTTCTATTATTATTTATTTGTCAAGTTAAATGTTTTCACCTTTTATTTACGTTATTTTCGATAGTTGTTGTGTTATTCTTGGTCCTTTTTTCTGGCTGATAACTAACGGTAACGTTAGTTTCTATTCTACTGGGCTGATGAGCTTGAATTAGCCGTCCCTCTTCCATCTGACGCTGCACATCCTCTGTCTGGACTCGTCTGGACGGAAAGATTGCTCAGGTCAATGGGCCTACTCTGCGAGAGATCTGCAGCTGCCACGAGATGCTTGGGCTTTTTCAGCCGGTTGGAAATTGGACTAATTTCAACATGATTATTATTATTTTATTTATTTATTTTCAATTTGCTGTGTTGTCTGTCTTGTATGTCTTAGTGTCACGGGAACGCTGGCGAATACGCCGCTCCGTCCGGCATCTTTTGTGTTTGTTATTTTTTAAATGTTTTTGTCATCTGGTGTCAACGCTGGCGACTACGCCGCTCCGTCTGGCATTTTTTGTCTTATTGTCTTTTGTTTTTTGTCAATGTCTTGTATGTGGAGCGCTTTGGGTTGCACTTTGTGCATGTTAAATGCACTATACTAAATAAAACTGACTTGACTTGACTAAAACCCTAGTGTGTGTGTGAGTGTGTGTGTGGTGTGTGTGAGAGTGTGTGTGTGTGTGTGTGTGTGTGTGTGTACACAACCCCATCCCCCACCCTCCCCCTGTCACCTGCAGTGGATCTGTCTAACCCTGTTACCCTGTCTCTATGTTTCTATGTATGTCTGTCTCTCTCTCTCACTCTCTCTATGTCTGTCTGTCTGTCTCTCTCTATGTCTGTGGACCCACCAGTCTGTCTACAGAGGATCCCCGGTTAGTAGTGTAAACCACACATATAACATCACATTAAACACCACACATATAACATCACATTAAACACCACACATATACCACACATATAACAGCACATTAAACACCACACATATAACATCACATTAAACACCACACATATAACATCACATTAAACACCACACATATAACAGCACATTAAACACCACACATATACCACACATATAACAGCACATTAAACACCACACATATAACAGCACATTAAACACCACACATATACCACACACATAACAGCACATTAAACACCACACATATAACAGCACATTAAACACCACACACATAACAGCACATTAAACACCACACATATAACATCACATTAAACACCATACACATAACAGCACATTAAACACCACACATATAACATCACATTAAACAGCACACATATAACAGCACATTAAACACCACACATATAACATCACATTAAACACCACACACATATAACAGCACATTAAACACCACACATATAACCTCATGCTGTATGCCACATTAAACACCACACATATAACATCACATTAAGCACCACACATATACCACACATATAACAGCACATTAAACACCACACATATAACACCACACACATATAACAGCACATTAAACACCACACATATAACATCACATTAAACACCACACATATAACCTCATGCTGTATGCCACATTAAACACCACACATATAACATCACATTAAACACCACACATATAACATCACATTAAACACCACACATATAACCTCATGCTGTAGGCCACATTAAACAGTCTCCAGTAAAGTACAACGCCAAATCAGAGAAAGTTGGGAGGTTGTGTAAAATGACTAAAAACAGAATGTAATAATCATACCTGTCAACATTTAGCTTTCCAAAAATGGGAGATTCTTTTTTGTGGGGGGAGGGCTGCAGTCAGTGTTTGTACCGGATCTGTGTTTGCATATTTAATACGTTTCATACATGTGTTTCAACACTGCATTTCGGTCGTGCTTTTACCTTACCGAAAGCCAGAATGTATCCACCAACCTGCCTGCCTGCAGCCTACTTCCAAAACTCCAAAGCTGCTTACTGTCAGATTCGGTTCCGAGGACACAATATGCCAATTGTGTATCAACAACACTCAATAACAGTTTATGTGATGTGTTAATCACTTAAATTGCCAATAATTTGACAACAGCTAGTTCTGGAGTAGGCTATTCAACTAGCCCGCTTGCTTGCGAGACTCAGGCTGCGCAGTCGGCACCCGCTTCCTTGTTTTGGGTTGCCAGGTTTTAGCCTATGACAAAACGGTTGGAATTGAAAGTAAGTGATCGTGTATGTGTAGGGTGTAGTTCATACGCAATCTGGCAACCTAAGAGATGTCAGAATAACAGAAAAAATGAATGGATCAATCATTTTTAAATGAAGTTTGATGGCCATGCAAATTACGGGAGTTTTCCGGAAGAAATAACAAAACGGGAGGGTGCTGGGAGATGACCTTGAAATACGGGAGAGCCCGGGAAAAACGGGAGTGTTGACTGGTGTGGTAATAATCTGCAAATCTCGTAAAACTCATATTTAGTTGCAAAAAAGACAAAGACAACATATCAAATGTTTTCTATTTCATGGAAAATATATGTTTATTTTGAATTTGTTACCAGCAAGTTGGGATGGGGGTAACCAAATGCTGGAAAAGTGTAATTTGTTAGCAGCAAGTTGGGACGGGGGTAACCAAATGCTGGAAAAGTGTAATTTGTTAGCAGCAAGTTGGGACGGGGGTAACCAAATGCTGGAAAAGTGTAATTTGTTACCAGCAAGTTGGGACGGGGGTAACCAAATGCTGGAAAAGTGTAATTTGTTAGCAGCAAGTTGGGACGGGGGTAACCAAATGCTGGAAAAGTGTAATTTGTTAGCAGCAAGTTGGGACGGGGGTAACCAAATGCTGGAAAAGTGTAATTTGTTAGCAGCAAGTTGGGACGGGAGTAACCAAATACTGGAAAAGTGTAATGATAAAGAAAACAAAAGGAGGAATGTTTTGAAAAAGAGCATCCCAGAGAAGCAGGGTCCCTTAGAAGTAAAGACCCTTAAATGATTCTTAAATGAATGCCTTCATTTGGAATACTTCCACGATCTGTCGGCACTACCGTTTGTGTGAGCCTTCACTGTTTGCTCACCTGTTCTGCTCCGGGTTGAGCCTTACCTGGCGTTACCTGGCCGTCGATACTGCCTAAGTCCTCATCCACAATGTGGGCCGGTAGGACATACATCTTGTTTGTTTGTGCCTGGCTCTTTCTACTGCCTGTTCACCTGCTAGATAGATAGATAGATAGATAGATAGATAGATACTTTATTGATCTCCAGGGGAAATTCAAGGGCTCAGCAGCATCATACATACAACACAAACACATTCTTTAACAGCAGAAAGAGTAATTAAAGTATATAATATAAAAACACAACTAAGCAGTAAGGACAGTAGAAGATAAAGAATATGCTAAATATACTAAAATGCAAATTATACTAACACTTAATACAATATATAAAAATATACTAAAATACAAATTACAAAAATACAAATTATACTAACACTTAATCTAAATCAATTCTAAAAACAGTATCTACATAGTGGTGATTAATAAATCAGAGGCGCTTGCAATGACTGAGGCAGGGACTGAGCCTGTGATTCTCTGTGCATAGTAAGGTATGGTAAGGTGCTCTAAGGTGCTCTGTGTGAATGAGTGTCATGGTGGTAGTGCAATGGTGATAGTGGTCATGGTGATGTAAGTCAACAGTGCAACAATGCAGAAATAACTGCTAGTGACGGGTTTGCTTCAGTACTCGGCCACTGACCTGCTCCAGCTGCGCTATCACCTGCCTGGACCTGCGCCGGAGGCTCTCCACCTTCACCCGGTCATCGCCTTCCAGCCCCGCCGGAGATACATCCACCGAGGGTCCCGCCGGCATTTCAACCACAACAGCTCAACAGCAATAAAGTCCATCTGGTCCAGCTCTCGTCGCCCTTCACATTCCACCAGCCGGGCTGTTGACCACAGCGTGCTAGCCCGCCTAGCTCGGTCGGCTCGCACCACCACCAGCTGTGACAACACCTCACTGAACTTCGCTCTGCTCAACATCCGCTCACTGACAGGCAAGGGACATCTCATCCAGGACCTCATTGCCGACCGTAAGCTAGACTTTCTCTGTTTAACCGAGACATGGCAACAGCCCAATGACTTTTCTCAGCTGAACGATTCCACTCCTAGCAGGTTTGTTTACACCCGTCAACCCCGCGGCTCCGGCCGGGGAGGAGGTCTCGCGATGATCTTCCGCGAGAAGTGGAAAGTCATGCCGGTGTCGGCGCCTGTCTCCAGCTCATTTGAATCTGCTGTCTGCGAACTGTCTGGTCCCACTCCAACCATTATTGCTACTGTCTACCGAATAGTGAATTTTTAAATGACTTTGCTGCTTTCCTCACCCATTTATCCTCTCTCTCACCAAACATAATACTTCTGGGAGATTTCAACATCCACATGGACGATATCAATCTGCCTCTCACCAAAGACTTTATTTCCTGTTTAGAGAGTTTTGGTTGTCAGCAACATACCACTTTTCCCACACACTCCAAAGGTCATATCCTGGATTTAATCTGCTGCTCTGGTGTCACCCCTCTTGACCTTACAGCTGATGAACTTCCTATAACTGACCACTTTCTCCTCTCATTTACAGTGAAACTCACCCTCTCCATCTCTAAAAAACCATGCCTCATTTCTTTTTGGAATATAAATAATATCAACCTTGCCACTCTCACCTCAAGCATACACGCCTCCTGCCACAGCATTTATTAAAATGACCAATGACCTCCTTATGGCAGCTGATTCTGGACTCCTCACCATCCTCATCCTCCTCGACCTGAGTGCAGCCTTTGATACCATTTGTCACACCACCCTCCTCAACAGGCTGTCTTCCATTGGCATCACCCACACTCCGTTCAACTGGTTCACATCCTACCTCTCTGGCCCCACTCAGTTCATTCAACTTAAGTCCCTTAAATCCATCCCCTCCTCCGTCACTTCAGGTGTGCCCCAGGGCTCTGTCCTGGGGCCCCTACTCTTCATCATCTACCTCCTTCCCCTCGGCAATATCTTTTGCAAATTCAACATTAATTTCCACTGTTATGCAGATGACACCCAGCTCTACCTCTCCAGCAACCCTTCGTCCACTCTCCCACCCACCTCCCTTACTGATTGCATCTCTGAAATAAAAACCTGGTTCACCCAAAACGTCCTTAAACTAAACAGTAACAAAACCGAGGTCCTCGTCATTGGTACTAAGTCCACTCTATCCAAAACAGACAGCTTTTCTCTTTCTATTGATAACTCCTCTGTTTCACCCTCCCCTCAGGTTAAGAGTCTGGGTGTCATCCTTGACAGCACACTATCCTTTCAATCCCACATCAATAATATCACTCGGTCTGCTTACTTCCACCTACGTAATATCAATCGCCTCCGCCCCTCCCTAAACCCCCACACTGCTGCCATTCTTGTCCACAGTCTCGTCACTTCCCGTCTTGATTACTGCAACTCTCTCCTTTTCGGCCTCCCCCACAAATCCCTCCATAAACTTTAACTAGTCCAGAATTCAGCTGCCCGCATCATAACTCGAACCCCCTCCATTCACCACATCACTCCCGTCCTCCATCAGCTCCACTGGCTCCCGGTTCAGTTCCGCATCCAATTTAAAGTCCTCCTGTTTACTTTCAAGGCCATTCACAACCTCGCCCCTCCATATTTGTCTGATCTCCTCCATGTTCCCACTCCCTCCCGCTCTCTAAGATCCTCTTCCTCCATACACCTGTCTGTCCCCACCGCCCGTCTCACCACCATGTGGAGCAGAGCATTCACACCTGTCTGTCCCCACCGCCCGTCTCACCACCATGTGGAGCAGAGCATTCACACCTGTCTGTCCCCACCGCCCGTCTCACCACCATGTGGAGCATTCACACCTGTCTGTCCCCACCGCCCGTCTCACCACCATGTGGAGCATTCAGCCGCTCTGCTCTGCTCCCCGTCTCTGGAATTCACTACCACCCCAACTTAGAAACATTGATTCATTCCCCCATTTTAAATCACAACTCAAAACACATCTTTTTAAAACTGCTTATTCCATATGATGTTATTTTTGTTTGTTTTGTTTCTGTTTTTGTCTTTTCTTGCTTGTTTTTTTAAATATTTTATATTTGTATGTACGGTGTCCTTGAGTGCCAAGAAAGGCGCCTTTAAATAAACTGTAATTGTGAAGTATTTAGGGAGTTCATCAGCTACAGGACATATCATTAAACATTTAGAGAATCTAGAGAAATCTTCGCAAACAAGGGATAGAGCTGAAAAACAATATTGGAATGGGCGTGGTCTTCTGGACCTCAGATGGCACTGCATTAAAACCAGATCTGTTTCTGTAAAGAAAAGTATTGTATGGGCTCAGGAAAACCTCTGATAACCATTGTCTATGAGCACAGTTTGATACTCAATTCAGAAATGCTAATGTAAACTTTATCATGTAACAGCCAAAATTGTATTTAGACATGGTACAGAAATACCACTGTCTTATTGTCACAGACTCAGACTGGTAAAACAGATCCTTAGATATACAGGTTCCTTTATTGGTTCAGAGGATCATTCAGCCGATTGCAGAAGGATTAAACAGGATTCCTGGAAGAGGCAGGAAACAGAGGCGCACAGCATAAGTCCTTGAGTCCACGATCGACGAAGCCAGACACAGACTGGAGAATGCGGGAAACCTTTGTAGGGGAGTTAATGATGTGGTGATTGCTTGCAGGTGAGTAGAGCTAATAGGCAGGTGAGTGTGAGAGATTCCATGTGACTGGGGAAAGCGAGGGGTGTGGCCAGGTGCTGGAGTGGCATGAGGGGGCGTGGCCGAGGGGTGTGGCATTAGGAGAGTCAGGTGCTGGAGTGGCATGAGGGGGTGTGGCAGTAGGAGAGTCAGGTGCTGGAGTGGCATGAGGGGGCGTGGCCGAGGGAGTGTTTTCAGTCCATGTTTAAAATGGACTGAACGAACGATGCATCCTGAAGGCCTGTTTCTTTTCTCCCTCGAGATACTTTCTCCTCCGATAATAAACTTGTACCCGTAACGAAAGGCAATTGAAAATGTAGCGGAGTAAAGAGTAGATTATTGGCTCAAAAATGTACTTGAGTAAGAGTAGAAGTGCCGTTTTGAAAAAGGAATATGGAAAGTTGCCGTTCCTCGAAAAAATACTTTTTTACTCATGTGCATTACTTCATGGCTGACCATGTTAATCATACCTGTCAACACTCCCGTTTTTCCCGGGTTTCTCCCGTATTTCAAGGTCATCTCCCAGCACCCTCCCGTTTTGTTATTTCTCCCGGAAAACTCCCGTAATTTGCATGGCCATCAAACTTCATTTTAAAATCATTGATGCATTCAAGTTGCCAGATTGTGTATGAAATACACCCTACACATACACGATCACTTAGTTTCAATTTCAACCGTTTTGTCATAGGCTAAAACCTGGCAACCCAAAACCCAAATAAGGAAGCGGGTGCCAACTGCGCAGCCTGAGTCTCGTCGTAAGCAAGCGGGTTAGATGAATGACCTACTCCAGAGCTGTTGTGAAATTGTTGGGAATTTAATTGATTAACACATCACATAAACTGTTATTGAGTGTCGTTAATACACTGAACTTGTTCCCTCGGAACCAAATCTGACAGCAAGCAGCTTTGGAGTTTTGGAAGTAGGTTGCAGGCAGGCAGCTGGTGGATACTGGCATGCGTACGGTAATGGTAAGGTAAAAGCAACGACCGAAATGCAGTTGAAACACGTGTATGAAACGTATTAAATATGCAAACACAGATCCGGTATAAACACTGACACCCCCCCCCCCCCCCCCCCCCGAAAAAAAATCTCCCGTTTTTGGAAAGCTAAATGTTGACAGGTATGATGTTAATGCAAATGAATCCAGATGTTTATTTTCATAATAAGCAGATAAATGAATCCAGAAGTTTATTTTCATGTATTCATACAGTATATGTGATTGTGTTCGTGTGGTTGAATTCACATGTTCAACTCTTCATAGTGTGTATGATTTAGATACAGTATGTGTGCACTGTTCCAGGAAATGTGTGTATGATCATTGAGTTGTGTGTGGCTGGTAATGTGTGTATGATCATTGAGTTGTGTGTTGCTGGTAATGTGTTGTTATTGGTAATGTGTTGTTGCTGGTAATGTGTGTATGATCATTGAGTTGTGTGTTGCTGGTAATGTGTGTTGCTGGTAATGTGTGTATGGTCATTGAGTTGTGTGTTTCAGGTGAAGTTGGTCAATATAAATGTCACGGACGTTGTTGATGGGCGGCCGTCCATCGTGCTGGGTCTGGTGTGGACGATCATCCTCTACTTCCAGGTGATGCAGGTCACATGACACATCACATGACACACACGATGACACGTCACATGACACACATAATGACACGTCACATGACACACACGATGACTGGCCTGTCTTCTGTGTGGTCAACACATGCTGCATGTTGACGCCAACTTGCTAAACATTCACAGCTTCTAAGAAATATTTGCACATAGCTATATAGGTATAACATATAGTGAGCAGAGCATATGTGTGTATGTGTGTGTGTATATGTGTGCGTGTTTGTGTGTGTGTATGTGTGTGTGTGTTTGTGTGTGTGTATATGTGTGTGTGTTTGTGTGTGTGTATATGTGTGTGTGCACATAGCTATATAGGTATAACATATACATGGGTGGTGCAGGACGCCCCCTGGTGGTTTTATATTGAATTTGCAGTTTCACATATTGCACAGATGTAGAGCTTTTAAAACATAATGTCAGCTGATCTTGCTCTCATTTCCTGATCAAAACATGTTCTCTGTTTGAGACAGTTTGAGGAGCTGACCAGCGGCCTGTCGGCTCTGCAGGGTCAATTGGGTAGCAGCTCCTCATTGGACAGTTCCAACAGTGCAGACACCACCAGCCCATCAATCAAGAGAAAGCCCCGCCTCTCATTCCAAGGCGGTGCCAGAAGAGCTCTGCTGAAATGGGTCCAATGCACAGTAACCACGGCAACCAAGTACAAATGCACACCACATACACACACACACCACATATACATTACATTTACATTTACGTGTGTTTACGTGGATTGGCCTGAGCGTACCGGTGGTAGAGCTAGACGTCGTTCGTCTGAGGAGCGCAGCGGTCTGGAGGTAGCGTATGTCTGTATGAGGGCATTCAAGTAGGTGGGAGCAGAACCGGAGACTACTTTGTAGGCAAGCGTTAGAGCCTTGAATTTGATGCGGGTTGCCATAGGTAGCCAGTGTAGCTGGATGAGCAGCGGGGTAACATGTTCCCTTTTGGGTTGGTTGTAGACCAGGCGCGCCGCCGCGTTCTGGATCATCTGAAGGGGTTTCACTGCGCAGGCTGGGAGACCTGTCAGAAGGGCGTTGCAGTAGTCGAGTCGTGAGATGACTATTGCCTGAAGCAGGAGTTGGGTAGCATCTTGAGTCAAGTAAGTCCTGATTTTCCGTATGTTGTAGAGTGCGAAACGGCACGACCGGGCGACTGAGGCAACATGATCTGAGAAGGTTAGTTGGTTGTCGAGAACAACTCCTAGATTTCTTGCAGTCCTGGTAGGTAAAACAGACAGGGAGTCAAATGTGATGTTGATGTTGTGGTGTATGGTAGGTTTAGCTGGGAGGACCAGCAGTTTTTGAGAGGTTCAGCTGGAGGTGATGTGCCTTCATCCATGTAGCTATGTCAGAGAGGCAATCCGAGATCCGTGCTGAAACCAAGGGGTCATCAGGTGGAAAGGACAGATAGAGCTGTGTGTCGCCTGCATAGCAGTGGTATGAGAAGCCATGCGAACGGATAATCTGTCCGAAGGAGGTGGTGTAGATAACAAAGAGAAGAGGGCCAAGCACTGAGCCCTGGGGGACCCCTGTGGTGAGATAGTGAGGTGCAGATAGCTGTCCAAGCCATGATACGTTAAACGAGCGTCCTGTGAGGTAGATTCAAACCAGGAGAGAGCAGAACCGGAGATTCCCATGTTAGTGAGTATAGAGAGAAGGATGCGGTGATTAACCGTGTCAAAGGTAGCCGATAAGTCAAGCAGAATGAGTACTGATGACCGAGCGGTCGCCCTGGCTTCTTTTAAGGCTTCTGTTACAGACAGCAGGGCCATATACACACACACACACACACCACATATACACACACACACACACACACCACATATACACACACACAAACACAAACCACATATACACACATACATACACACCACATACACAATGCACAGCAACCAAGTACAAACACACACCACATATACACACATACACACACTACATATACACACACACTACATATACACAAACACACACCACATATACACACACCACATACACAGACATACACAAACACACACCACATACACACACACACCACATACACAGACATACACAAACACACACTACATATACACACACACACACCACATATACACACACACACACACCACTTATACACACATACACACACACCACATATACACAAACACACACCACATATACACACATACACACACCACATATACACAAACACACACCACATATACACATACACACCACATACACACCACATATACACATACACACACAACATATACAACATGCACAGACACACACCACATATACACACACACACACACCACATATTCAACACAAATACACACCACATATACACATACACACACACACACACACATATACACATACACACACACCACATATACAACATACATACACACAAAATATACACAAACACATACATACACACAAAATATACACAAACACACACACCACATTGTTTTTGGTAAATCTGTAATACATCGGGTGTTTTTGGTGTGTTTTTGGTGAATCTCAGACGAAGGGGCCTGGAAGTGAATGACTTTGGTCCAAGCTGGCGTTCCGGAGTGGCGTTCCTCACCCTCATCTCCGCACTGAGGCCAGAACTGGTCAACATGGAACAGGTCTACAGGAGGGGACACCGGGAGAACCTTCAGGAGGCCTTCTCATTGGCTGAGAGGGAGCTGGGGATCCCACGGCTACTCGACCCTGAAGGTGCATGTGTGAATCAGCAGGGGCGCCCCCTACTGGAGACAGAGAGCATGTAGTGGAGATAGAGATCATGTAGTGGAGATGGAGATCATGTAGTGGAAATGGAGATGGTGTAGTGGAGATGGAGATTATGTAGTCTATGAGTAGAGATGGAGATGATGTAGTGGAGATCATGTAGTGGAGATGGAGATCATGTAGTGGAGATCATGTAGTCTATGAGTGGAGATGGAGATCATGTAGTGGAGATGGAGATGATGTAGTGGAGATCATGTAGTGGAGATGGAGATCATGTAGTGGAGATGGAGATGGTGTAGTGGAGATGAAGATCATGTAGTGGAGATCATGTAGTCTATGAGTGGAGATGGAGATGATGTAGTGGAGATGGAGATGATGTAGTCTATGAGTGGAGATGGAGATCATGTAGTGGAGATGGAGATCATGTAGTCTATGAGTGGAGATGGAGATCATGTAGTGGAGATGGAGATGATGTAGTGGAGATGGAGATGATGTAGTGGAGATCATGTAGTCTATGAGTGGAGATGGAGATGATGTAGTCTATGAGTGGAGATGGAGATGATGTAGTGGAGATGGAGATGATGTAGTGGAGATCATGTAGTCTATGAGTGGAGATGGAGATGATGTAGTGGAGATGGAGATGATGTAGTGGAGATGATGTAGTCTATGAGTGGAGATGGAGATGATGTAGTCTATGAGTGGAGATGGAGATGATGTAGTGGAGATGGAGATGATGTAGTGGAGATGATGTAGTCTATGAGTGGAGATGGAGATCATGTAGTGGAGATGGAGATCATGTAGTCTATGAGTGGAGATGGAGATCATGTAGTGGAGATGGAGATCATGTAGTCTATGAGTGGAGATGGAGATCATGTAGTGGAGATGGAGATGATGTAGTGGAGATCATGTAGTCTATGAGTGGAGATGGAGATGATGTAGTCTATGAGTGGAGATGGAGATGATGAAGTGGAGATTATGTAGTCTATGAGTGGAGATCATGTAGTCTATGAGTGGAGATGGAGATGGTGTAGTGGAGATGGAGATCATGTAGTGGAGATGGAGATCATGTAGTCTATGAGTGGAGATGGAGATCATGTAGTGGAGATGGAGATCATGTAGTCTATGAGTGGAGATGGAGATCATGTAGTGGAGATGAAGATCATGTAGTGGAGATGGTGTAGTGGAAATGGAGATCATGTAGTCTATGAGTGGAGATGGAGATCATGTAGTGGAGATGGAGATCATGTAGTCTATGAGTGGAGATGGAGATCATGTAGTGGAGATGGAGATGGTGTAGTGGAGATCATGTAGTCTATGAGTGGAGATGGAGATGATGTAATGGAGATGGAGATCATGTAGTGGAGATCATGTAGTGGAGATGGAGATGATGTAATGGAGATGGAGATGGTGTAGTGGAGATGGAGATCATGTAGTGGAGATGGAGATCATGTAGTGGAGATGGAGATGGTGTAGTGGAGATGGAGATCATGTAGTCTATGAGTGGAGATGGAAATCATGTAGTGGAGATGGAGATGGTGTAGTGGAGATGGAGATCATGTAGTGGAGATGGAGATCATGTAGTCTATGAGTGGAGATGGAAATCATGTAGTGGAGATGGAGATGGTGTAGTGGAGATGGAGATCATGTAGTCTATGAGTGGAGATGGTGTAGTGGAGATGGAGATGATGTAGTCTATGAGTGGAGATGGAGATGATGTAGTGGAGATCATGTAGTCTATGAGTGGAGATCATGTAGTCTATGAGTGGAGATGGAGATCATGTAGTGGAGATGGAGATGATGTAGTCTATGAGTGGAGATGGAGATCATGTAGTGGAGATGGAGATTGTGTAGTGGAGATGGAGATGGTGTAGTGGAGATGGAGATCATGTAGTGGAGATGGAGATGATGTAGTCTATGAGTGGAGATGGTGTAGTGGAGATGGAGATGATGTAGTGGAGATGATGTAGTCTATGAGTGGAGATGGAGATGATGTAGTGGAGATGGAGATGATGTTGTCTATGAGTGGAGATGGAAATCATGTGATGGAGATGGTGTAGTGGAGATGGAGATCATGGGAGTGGATATGGAGATCATGTAGTCTATGAGTGGAGATGGTGTAGTGGAGATGGAGATCATGGAGTGGAGATGGAGATCATGTAGTGGAGATGGAGATAATGTAGTGGATCATGTAGTCTATGAGTGGAGATAGAGATCATGGAGTGGAGATGGAGATCATGTAGTCTATGAGTGGAGATGGAGATTATGTAGTGGAGATGGAGATCATGCAGTGGAGATGGAGATCATGTAATCTATGAGTGGAGATGGAGATGGTGTAGTGGAGATGGAGATTATGTAGTGGAGATGGAGATCATGGAGTGGAGATGGAGATCATGTAGTGGAGATGGAGATCATGTAGTCTATGAGTGGAGATGGACATGGTGTAGTGGAGATGGAGATCATGTAGTGGAGATGGAGATCATGTAGTCTATGAGTGGAGATGGAGATGGTGTAGTGGAGATGGAGATCATGTAGTCTATGAGTGGAGATGGAGATCATGTAGTGGAGATGGAGATCATGTAGTGGAGATGGAGATCATGTAGTCTATGAGTGGAGATGGTGTAGTGGAGATGGAGATCATGTAGTCTATGAGTGGAGATGGAGATCATGTAGTGGAGATGGAGATCATGTAGTGGAGATGGAGATCATGTAGTCTATGAGTGGAGATGGAGATGGTGTAGTGGAGATGGAGATCATGTAGTCTATGAGTGGAGATGGAGATCATGTAGTGGAGATGGAGATCATGTAGTGGAGATGGAGATCATGTAGTGGAGATGGAGATCATGTAGTCTATGAGTGGAGATGGAGATGGTGTAGTGGAGATGGAGATCATGTAGTCTATGAGTGGAGATGGAGATCATGTAGTGGAGATGGAGATCATGTAGTGGAGATGGAGATCATGTAGTCTATGAGTGGAGATGGAGATGGTGTAGTGGAGATGGAGATCATGTAGTCTATGAGTGGAGATGGAGATTATGTAGTGGAGATGGAGATCATGTAGTCTATGAGTGGAGATGGAGATGGTGTAGTGGAGATGGAGATCATGTAGTGGAGATGGAGATCATGTAGTCTATGAGTGGAGATGGAGATGGTGTAGTGGAGATGGAGATCATGTAGTCTATGAGTGGAGATGGAGATTATGTAGTGGAGATGGAGATCATGTAGTCTATGAGTGGAGATGGAGATGGTGTAGTGGAGATGGAGATCATGTAGTGGAGATGGAGATGATGTAGTCTATGAGTGGAGATGGAGATCATGTAGTGGAGATGGAGATGGTGTAGTGGAGATGGAGATGATGTAGAGGAGATCATGTAGTCTATGAGTGGAGATGGAGATGATGTAATGGAGATGGAGATCATGTAGTGGAGATGGAGATCATGTAGTGGAGATGGAGATCATGTAGTGGAGATGGAGATCATGTAGTCTATGAGTGGAGATGGTGTAGTGGAGATGGAGATAATGTAGTGGAGATCATGTAGTCTATGAGTGGAGATCATGTAGTCTATGAGTGGAGATGGAGATCATGTAGTGGAGATGGAGATGATGTAGTGGAGATGGAGATCATGTAGTCTATGAGTGGAGATGGAGATCATGTAGTGGAGATGGAGATGGTATAGTGGAGATGGAGATCATGTAGTCTATGAGTGGAGATGGAGATCATGTAGTGGAGATGGAGATTGTGTAGTGGAGATGGAGATGGTGTAGTGGAGATGGAGATGATGTTGTCTATGAGTGGAGATGGAAATCATGTGATGGAGATGGTGTAGTGGAGATGGAGATCATGTAGTGGAGATGGAGATCATGTAGTGGAGATGGAGATCATGTTGTCTATGAGTGGAGATGGAGATGGTGTAGTGGAGATGGAGATGGTGTAGTGGAGATGGAGATCATGTAGTGGAGATGGAGATCATGTAGTGGAGATGGAGATCATGTTGTCTATGAGTGGAGATGGAGATGGTGTAGTTGAGATGGAGATCATGTAGTGGAGATGGAGATGGTGTAGTGGAGATGGAGATGGTGTAGTGGAGATGGAGATGATGTAGTGGAGATGGAGATGGTGTAGTGGAGATGGAGATCATGTAGTCTATGAGTGGAGATGGAGATCATGTAGTGGAGATGGAGATCATGTAGTGGAGATGGAGATCATGTAGTCTATGAGTGGAGATGGAGATCATGTAGTGGAGATGGAGATCATGTAGTCTATGAGTGGAGATGGAGATCATGTAGTGGAGATGGAGATCATGTAGTGGAGATGGAGATGGTGTAGTGGAGATGGAGATCATGTAGTGGAGATGGAGATGATGTAGTGGAGATGATGTAGTGGAGATGGAGATCATGTAGTGGAGATGGAGATCATGTAGTGGAGATGGAGATCATGTAGTGGAGATGGAGATGGTGTAGTGGAGATGGAGATGGAGATGGTGTAGTGGAGATGGAGATGATGTAGTGGAGATGGAGATGGTGTAGTGGAGATGGAGATCATGTAGTCTATGAGTGGAGATGGAGATCATGTAGTAGAGATGGAGATGATGTAGTCTATGAGTGGAGATGGAGATGATGTAGTCTATGAGTGGAGATGGAGATGATGTAGTGGAGATGGAGATGATGTAGTGGAGATCATGTAGTCTATGAGTGGAGATGGAGATGATGTAGTGGAGATGGAGATGATGTAGTGGAGATGATGTAGTCTATGAGTGGAGATGGAGATGATGTAGTCTATGAGTGGAGATGGAGATGATGTAGTGGAGATGGAGATGATGTAGTGGAGATGATGTAGTCTATGAGTGGAGATGGAGATCATGTAGTGGAGATGGAGATCATGTAGTCTATGAGTGGAGATGGAGATCATGTAGTGGAGATGGAGATCATGTAGTCTATGAGTGGAGATGGAGATCATGTAGTGGAGATGGAGATGATGTAGTGGAGATCATGTAGTCTATGAGTGGAGATGGAGATGATGTAGTCTATGAGTGGAGATGGAGATGATGAAGTGGAGATTATGTAGTCTATGAGTGGAGATCATGTAGTCTATGAGTGGAGATGGAGATGGTGTAGTGGAGATGGAGATCATGTAGTGGAGATGGAGATGATGTTGTCTATGAGTGGAGATGGAGATCATGTAGTGGAGATGGAGATGATGTAGTCTATGAGTGGAGATGGAGATCATGTAGTGGAGATGGAGATGGTGTAGTGGAGATGGAGATCATGTAGTCTATGAGTGGAGATGGAGATCATGTAGTGGAGATGGTGTAGTGGAAATGGAGATCATGTAGTCTATGAGTGGAGATGGAGATCATGTAGTGGAGATGGAGATCATGTAGTCTATGAGTGGAGATGGAGATCATGTAGTGGAGATGGAGATGGTGTAGTGGAGATCATGTAGTCTATGAGTGGAGATGGAGATGATGTAATGGAGATGGAGATCATGTAGTGGAGATCATGTAGTGGAGATGGAGATGATGTAATGGAGATGGAGATGGTGTAGTGGAGATGGAGATCATGTAGTGGAGATGGAGATCATGTAGTGGAGATGGAGATGGTGTAGTGGAGATGGAGATCATGTAGTCTATGAGTGGAGATGGAAATCATGTAGTGGAGATGGAGATGGTGTAGTGGAGATGGAGATCATGTAGTGGAGATGGAGATCATGTAGTCTATGAGTGGAGATGGAAATCATGTAGTGGAGATGGAGATGGTGTAGTGGAGATGGAGATCATGTAGTCTATGAGTGGAGATGGTGTAGTGGAGATGGAGATGATGTAGTCTATGAGTGGAGATGGAGATGATGTAGTGGAGATCATGTAGTCTATGAGTGGAGATCATGTAGTCTATGAGTGGAGATGGAGATCATGTAGTGGAGATGGAGATGATGTAGTCTATGAGTGGAGATGGAGATCATGTAGTGGAGATGGAGATTGTGTAGTGGAGATGGAGATGGTGTAGTGGAGATGGAGATCATGTAGTGGAGATGGAGATGATGTAGTCTATGAGTGGAGATGGTGTAGTGGAGATGGAGATGATGTAGTGGAGATGATGTAGTCTATGAGTGGAGATGGAGATGATGTAGTGGAGATGGAGATGATGTTGTCTATGAGTGGAGATGGAAATCATGTGATGGAGATGGTGTAGTGGAGATGGAGATCATGGGAGTGGATATGGAGATCATGTAGTCTATGAGTGGAGATGGTGTAGTGGAGATGGAGATCATGGAGTGGAGATGGAGATCATGTAGTGGAGATGGAGATAATGTAGTGGATCATGTAGTCTATGAGTGGAGATAGAGATCATGGAGTGGAGATGGAGATCATGTAGTCTATGAGTGGAGATGGAGATTATGTAGTGGAGATGGAGATCATGCAGTGGAGATGGAGATCATGTAATCTATGAGTGGAGATGGAGATGGTGTAGTGGAGATGGAGATTATGTAGTGGAGATGGAGATCATGGAGTGGAGATGGAGATCATGTAGTGGAGATGGAGATCATGTAGTCTATGAGTGGAGATGGAGATGGTGTAGTGGAGATGGAGATCATGTAGTGGAGATGGAGATCATGTAGTCTATGAGTGGAGATGGAGATGGTGTAGTGGAGATGGAGATCATGTAGTCTATGAGTGGAGATGGAGATCATGTAGTGGAGATGGAGATCATGTAGTGGAGATGGAGATCATGTAGTCTATGAGTGGAGATGGTGTAGTGGAGATGGAGATCATGTAGTCTATGAGTGGAGATGGAGATCATGTAGTGGAGATGGAGATCATGTAGTGGAGATGGAGATCATGTAGTCTATGAGTGGAGATGGAGATGGTGTAGTGGAGATGGAGATCATGTAGTCTATGAGTGGAGATGGAGATCATGTAGTGGAGATGGAGATCATGTAGTGGAGATGGAGATCATGTAGTGGAGATGGAGATCATGTAGTCTATGAGTGGAGATGGAGATGGTGTAGTGGAGATGGAGATCATGTAGTCTATGAGTGGAGATGGAGATCATGTAGTGGAGATGGAGATCATGTAGTGGAGATGGAGATCATGTAGTCTATGAGTGGAGATGGAGATGGTGTAGTGGAGATGGAGATCATGTAGTCTATGAGTGGAGATGGAGATTATGTAGTGGAGATGGAGATCATGTAGTCTATGAGTGGAGATGGAGATGGTGTAGTGGAGATGGAGATCATGTAGTGGAGATGGAGATCATGTAGTCTATGAGTGGAGATGGAGATGGTGTAGTGGAGATGGAGATCATGTAGTCTATGAGTGGAGATGGAGATTATGTAGTGGAGATGGAGATCATGTAGTCTATGAGTGGAGATGGAGATGGTGTAGTGGAGATGGAGATCATGTAGTGGAGATGGAGATGATGTAGTCTATGAGTGGAGATGGAGATCATGTAGTGGAGATGGAGATGGTGTAGTGGAGATGGAGATGATGTAGAGGAGATCATGTAGTCTATGAGTGGAGATGGAGATGATGTAATGGAGATGGAGATCATGTAGTGGAGATGGAGATCATGTAGTGGAGATGGAGATCATGTAGTCTATGAGTGGAGATGGTGTAGTGGAGATGGAGATAATGTAGTGGAGATCATGTAGTCTATGAGTGGAGATCATGTAGTCTATGAGTGGAGATGGAGATCATGTAGTGGAGATGGAGATGATGTAGTGGAGATGGAGATCATGTAGTCTATGAGTGGAGATGGAGATCATGTAGTGGAGATGGAGATGGTATAGTGGAGATGGAGATCATGTAGTCTATGAGTGGAGATGGAGATCATGTAGTGGAGATGGAGATTGTGTAGTGGAGATGGAGATGGTGTAGTGGAGATGGAGATGATGTTGTCTATGAGTGGAGATGGAAATCATGTGATGGAGATGGTGTAGTGGAGATGGAGATCATGTAGTGGAGATGGAGATCATGTAGTGGAGATGGAGATCATGTTGTCTATGAGTGGAGATGGAGATGGTGTAGTGGAGATGGAGATGGTGTAGTGGAGATGGAGATCATGTAGTGGAGATGGAGATCATGTAGTGGAGATGGAGATCATGTTGTCTATGAGTGGAGATGGAGATGGTGTAGTGGAGATGGAGATCATGTAGTGGAGATGGAGATGGTGTAGTGGAGATGGAGATGGTGTAGTGGAGATGGAGATGATGTAGTGGAGATGGAGATGGTGTAGTGGAGATGGAGATCATGTAGTCTATGAGTGGAGATGGAGATCATGTAGTGGAGATGGAGATCATGTAGTGGAGATGGAGATCATGTAGTGGAGATGGAGATCATGTAGTCTATGAGTGGAGATGGAGATCATGTAGTGGAGATGGAGATCATGTAGTCTATGAGTGGAGATGGAGATCATGTAGTGGAGATGGAGATCATGTAGTCTATGAGTGGAGATGGAGATGGTGTAGTGGAGATGGAGATCATGTAGTGGAGATGGAGATGATGTAGTGGAGATGATGTAGTGGAGATGGAGATCATGTAGTGGAGATGGAGATCATGTAGTGGAGATGGAGATCATGTAGTGGAGATGGAGATGGTGTAGTGGAGATGGAGATGGAGATGGTGTAGTGGAGATGGAGATGATGTAGTGGAGATGGAGATGGTGTAGTGGAGATGGAGATCATGTAGTCTATGAGTGGAGATGGAGATCATGTAGTAGAGATGGAGATGATGTAGTCTATGAGTGGAGATGGAGATGATGTAGTCTATGAGTGGAGATGGAGATGATGTAGTGGAGATGGAGATGATGTAGTGGAGATCATGTAGTCTATGAGTGGAGATGGAGATGATGTAGTGGAGATGGAGATGATGTAGTGGAGATGATGTAGTCTATGAGTGGAGATGGAGATGATGTAGTCTATGAGTGGAGATGGAGATGATGTAGTGGAGATGGAGATGATGTAGTGGAGATGATGTAGTCTATGAGTGGAGATGGAGATCATGTAGTGGAGATGGAGATCATGTAGTCTATGAGTGGAGATGGAGATCATGTAGTGGAGATGGAGATCATGTAGTCTATGAGTGGAGATGGAGATCATGTAGTGGAGATGGAGATGATGTAGTGGAGATCATGTAGTCTATGAGTGGAGATGGAGATGATGTAGTCTATGAGTGGAGATGGAGATGATGAAGTGGAGATTATGTAGTCTATGAGTGGAGATCATGTAGTCTATGAGTGGAGATGGAGATGGTGTAGTGGAGATGGAGATCATGTAGTGGAGATGGAGATGATGTTGTCTATGAGTGGAGATGGAGATCATGTAGTGGAGATGGAGATGATGTAGTCTATGAGTGGAGATGGAGATCATGTAGTGGAGATGGAGATGGTGTAGTGGAGATGGAGATCATGTAGTCTATGAGTGGAGATGGAGATCATGTAGTGGAGATGGTGTAGTGGAAATGGAGATCATGTAGTCTATGAGTGGAGATGGAGATCATGTAGTGGAGATGGAGATCATGTAGTCTATGAGTGGAGATGGAGATCATGTAGTGGAGATGGAGATGGTGTAGTGGAGATCATGTAGTCTATGAGTGGAGATGGAGATGATGTAATGGAGATGGAGATCATGTAGTGGAGATCATGTAGTGGAGATGGAGATGATGTAATGGAGATGGAGATGGTGTAGTGGAGATGGAGATCATGTAGTGGAGATGGAGATCATGTAGTGGAGATGGAGATGGTGTAGTGGAGATGGAGATCATGTAGTCTATGAGTGGAGATGGAAATCATGTAGTGGAGATGGAGATGGTGTAGTGGAGATGGAGATCATGTAGTGGAGATGGAGATCATGTAGTCTATGAGTGGAGATGGAAATCATGTAGTGGAGATGGAGATGGTGTAGTGGAGATGGAGATCATGTAGTCTATGAGTGGAGATGGTGTAGTGGAGATGGAGATGATGTAGTCTATGAGTGGAGATGGAGATGATGTAGTGGAGATCATGTAGTCTATGAGTGAAGATCATGTAGTCTATGAGTGGAGATGGAGATCATGTAGTGGAGATGGAGATGATGTAGTCTATGAGTGGAGATGGAGATCATGTAGTGGAGATGGAGATGGTGTAGTGGAGATGGAGATCATGTATATGAGTGGAGATGGAGATCATGTAGTGGAGATGGAGATTGTGTAGTGGAGATGGAGATGGTGTAGTGGAGATGGAGATCATGTAGTGGAGATGGAGATGATGTAGTCTATGAGTGGAGATGGAGATGGTGTAGTGGAGATGGAGATGATGTAGTGGAGATGATGTAGTCTATGAGTGGAGATGGAGATGATGTAGTGGAGATGGAGATGATGTTGTCTATGAGTGGAGATGGAAATCATGTGATGGAGATGGTGTAGTGGAGATGGAGATCATGGAGTGGAGATGGAGATCATGTAGTCTATGAGTGGAGATGGTGTAGTGGAGATGGAGATCATGGAGTGGAGATGGAGATCATGTAGTGGAGATGGAGATAATGTAGTGGATCATGTAGTCTATGAGTGGAGATAGAGATCATGGAGTGGAGATGGAGATCATGTAGTCTATGAGTGGAGATGGAGATTATGTAGTGGAGATGGAGATCATGCAGTGGAGATGGAGATCATGTAGTCTATGAGTGGAGATGGAGATGGTGTAGTGGAGATGGAGATTATGTAGTGGAGATGGAGATCATGGAGTGGAGATGGAGATCATGTAGTGGAGATGGAGATCATGTAGTCTATGAGTGGAGATGGAGATGGTGTAGTGGAGATGGAGATCATGTAGTGGAGATGGAGATCATGTAGTCTATGAGTGGAGATGGAGATGGTGTAGTGGAGATGGAGATCATGTAGTCTATGAGTGGAGATGGAGATCATGTAGTGGAGATGGAGATCATGTAGTGGAGATGGAGATCATGTAGTCTATGAGTGGAGATGGTGTAGTGGAGATGGAGATCATGTAGTCTATGAGTGGAGATGGAGATCATGTAGTGGAGATGGAGATCATGTAGTGGAGATGGAGATCATGTAGTGGAGATGGAGATCATGTAGTCTATAAGTGGAGATGGAGATGGTGTAGTGGAGATGGAGATCATGTAGTCTATGAGTGGAGATGGAGATCATGTAGTGGAGATGGAGATCATGTAGTGGAGATGGAGATCATGTAGTCTATGAGTGGAGATGGAGATGGTGTAGTGGAGATGGAGATCATGTAGTCTATGAGTGGAGATGGAGATCATGTAGTGGAGATGGAGATCATGTAGTGGAGATGGAGATCATGTAGTGGAGATGGAGATCATGTAGTCTATGAGTGGAGATGGAGATGGTGTAGTGGAGATGGAGGTCATGTAGTCTATGAGTGGAGATGGAGATTATGTAGTGGAGATGGAGATCATGTAGTCTATGAGTGGAGATGGAGATGGTGTAGTGGAGATGGAGATCATGTAGTGGAGATGGAGATCATGTAGTCTATGAGTGGAGATGGAGATGGTGTAGTGGAGATGGAGATCATGTAGTCTATGAGTGGAGATGGAGATTATGTAGTGGAGATGGAGATCATGTAGTCTATGAGTGGAGATGGAGATGGTGTAGTGGAGATGGAGATCATGTAGTGGAGATGGAGATGATGTAGTCTATGAGTGGAGATGGAGATCATGTAGTGGAGATGGAGATGGTGTAGTGGAGATGGAGATGATGTAGTGGAGATCATGTAGTCTATGAGTGGAGATGGAGATGATGTAATGGAGATGGAGATGATGTTGTCTATGAGTGGAGATGGAAATCATGTAGTGGAGATGGTGTAGTGGAGATGGAGATCATGTAGTGGAGATCATGTAGTCTATGAGTGGAGATCATGTAGTCTATGAGTGGAGATGGAGATCATGTAGTGGAGATGGAGATGATGTAGTGGAGATGGAGATCATGTAGTCTATGAGTGGAGATGGAGATCATGTAGTGGAGATGGAGATGGTATAGTGGAGATGGAGATCATGTAGTGGAGATGGAGATTGTGTAGTGGAGATGGAGATGGTGTAGTGGAGATGGAGATTATGTTGTCTATGAGTGGAGATGGAAATCATGTGATGGAGATGGTGTAGTGGAGATGGAGATCATGTAGTCTATGAGTGGAGATGGAGATGGTGTAGTGGAGATGGAGATGGTGTAGTGGAGATGGAGATCATGTAGTGGAGATGGAGATCATGTAGTGGAGATGGAGATCATGTTGTCTATGAGTGGAGATGGAGATGGTGTAGTGGAGATGGAGATCATGTAGTGGAGATGGAGATGGTGTAGTGGAGATGGAGATGGTGTAGTGGAGATGGAGATGATGTAGTGGAGATGGAGATGGTGTAGTGGAGATGGAGATCATGTAGTCTATGAGTGGAGATGGAGATCATGTAGTGGAGATGGAGATCATGTAGTGGAGATGGAGATCATGTAGTCTATGAGTGGAGATGGAGATCATGTAGTGGAGATGGAGATCATGTAGTGGAGATGGAGATCATGTAGTCTATGAGTGGAGATGGAGATCATGTAGTGGAGATGGAGATCATGTAGTCTATGAGTGGAGATGGAGATGGTGTAGTGGAGATGGAGATCATGTAGTGGAGATGGAGATGATGTAGTGGAGATGATGTAGTGGAGATGGAGATCATGTAGTGGAGATGGAGATCATGTAGTGGAGATGGAGATGGTGTAGTGGAGATGGAGATGGTGTAGTGGAGATGGAGATCATGTAGTCTATGAGTGGAGATGGAGATCATGTAGTGGAGATGGAGATCATGTAGTCTATGAGTGGAGATGGAGATGGTGTAGTGGAGATGGAGATCATGTAGTCTATGAGTGGAGATGGAGATGGTGTAGTGGAGATGGAGATCATGTAGTCTATGAGTGGAGATGGAGATGGTGTAGTGGAGATGGAGATCATGTAGTCTATGAGTGGAGATGGAGATGGTGTAGTGGAGATGGAGATCATGTAGTCTATGAGTGGAGATGGAGATGGTGTAGTGGAGATGGAGATCATGTAGTCTATGAGTGGAGATGGAGATGGTGTAGTGGAGATGGAGATCATGGAGAGAATCACTGCTGCTGTCTTTCCACCGGCAAAACAATAAAACACAAGGGAACAGTAAAACACCAACTAACAGAAAAACACTAACTAATAGAAAAACACCAGCAAAATAGTGTGCAGACAGTAGACAGTAGTGATCAGACGGATGTGAATGATGGAGATTTGACCTCATCATAATTTGGCGCCGTGGTAACGTAGTGGTTAAGGAGCAGGGCTAGCATGTAGTAGTGTGGTAGCGTAGTGGTTAAGGAGCAGGGTTAGCATGTAGTAGTGTGGTAACGTAGTGGTTAAGGAGCAGGGCTAGCATGTAGTAGTGTGGTAGCGTAGTGGTTAAGGAGCAGGGTTAGCATGTAGTAGTGTGGTAGCGTAGTGGTTAAGGAGCAGGGTTAGCATGTAGTAGTGTGGTAGCGTAGGGGCTAAGGAGCAGGGCTAGCATGTAGTAGTGTGTACGGTAATGTGTTTCTTTTTAATAAACTACTTGTACACTTACAAAGTTCTCAATGCTTCGGTTTACATGTAGAGACCCTCATTATGCTACCGTGTAAGTGTGGTGCTATTTTGAGCCTTGTTAGTGGTATAGAAATAGTGATTACTTTTTACTGTACGTCTGCCCCGAAGGCTAGCATTAAACGGTAATTAGCAGTTTGCAATAAAACTGGTCACATTCGACTAGCATGAAAACAAATCCCAGCGAACGGTCAAACTCGGTACACATGTGTTATTAACTCCTAGGTTAATTTTGCGCCGGAATTGTCCTTTAAGGAGCTGGGCTAGCGTACACTAGCCTGTAAAGTTGTGGGTTCAATTCCTGGCTTTCACCGTTGTGCCCTTGAGCAAGGCACTTAACCACAAATTGCTCTGTGGATGGTGACTCTTGTTATATATTACATATGTAAGTCACTTTGGATAAAAGCGTCTCCTCAAATGAATAAATGTAATCTTTGATCTTTCTCGCTTTTAGGAAGAGCTTTACAGGTTGCATGTGTTCATTCAAAGCTGTAGGGTCAGCCTTTCTTTATAGGTCACATTTGTTAGTTCACAGTTGGTCTTTAACAGTAATTTATTTCCCCTGCACTTTAGACGTGGATGTGGATAAGCCCGATGAGAAGTCTATCATGACCTATGTGGCTCAGTTCCTGAGAAAGCTGCCTAACCCTCTTGGACAGCAACAGGATGAGGTTAGACTTATATAAAAGGATTAGTCCCCAACTCAAATCCCAACCCTAACCCCAATCCTATATATAACTTGAGACTCCTGTATAAGGATTAGCCCCAACCCAAATCCCAACCCTAACCCCAACCATCTCTCTAGACTACTGTAGAAGTATTAGCCCCAACCCCACCGTCACTCTAGACTCCTGTAGAAGTATTAGTATTAACCCCACCATCACTCTAGACTCCTGTAGAAGTATTAGTATTAGCCCCAACACAACCATCACTCTAGACTCCTGTAGAAGTATTAGCCCCAACACAACCATCACTCTAGACTTCTGTAGAAGTATTAGCCCCAACACAACCATCACTCTAGACTCCTGTAGAAGTATTAGCATTAGCCCCAACACAACCTTCACTCTAGACTCCTGAAGAAGTATTAGCCTCAACCATCACTCTAGACTCCTGTAGAAGTATTAGCCCCAACACAACCATCACTCTAGACTCCTGTAGAAGTATTAGCATTTGCCCCAACACAACCATCACTCTAGACTCCTGTAGAAGTATTAGTATTTGCCCCAACCCAACCATCACTCTAGACTCCTGTAGAAGTATTAGTATTTGCCCCAACCCAACCATCACTCTTGACTCCTGTAGAAGTATTAGCCCCAACACAACCATCACTCTAGACTCCTGAAGAAGTATTAGTATTTGCCCCAACACAACCATTACTCTAGAGTCCTGTAGAAGTATCTGTAGAAGTATTAGCATTAGCCCCAACACAACCATCACTCTAGACTCCTGTAGAAGTATTAGTATTTGCCACACCATCACTCTAGACTCCTGTAGAAGTATTAGCATTAGCCCCAACACAACCATCACTCTAGACTCCTGTAGAAGTATTAGCATTAGCCCCAACACAACCATCACTCTAGACTCCTGTAGAAGTATTAGCATTAGCCCCACCATCACTCTAGACTCCTGTAGAAGTATTAGCATTAGCCCCAACCCAAATTCCAACCTCCTCTCTCTGCAGTCATAGCTTTTCTCACCGCTCTATCCTCTCCTCTACCCTCTCTCCTTTTTCTCATCTCTCCTCTCCCCTACTCTCATTCACCTCTACACCTCAACACAGGTAAAACAACAAGTCATACACCTGTACACCTCATGTATGATGTGGGTTGTTTTAGGGTCTGGTACAGAAGGCGGGGGAGTGGAGGAAGTTTGGGAGTGTGTGAGTGTGTGATGGTGATGATGGTGTTGGTGTTCTAGGGGAGTGTGTGAGTGTGTGGTGGTGGTGGTGTTCTAGGGGAGTGTGTGGTGGTGGTGATGGTGTTCTAGGGGAGTGTGTGAGTGTGTGGTGGTGGTGGTGTTCTAGGGGAGTGTGTGAGTGTGTGGTGGTGGTGGTGTTCTAGGGGAGTGTGTGGTGGTGGTGGTGGTGATGGTGTTGGTGTTCCAGGTGAGTGTGTGATGGTGGTGATGGTGGTGGTGTTTTAGGGGAGTGTGTGGTGGTGATGGTGTTGGTGTTCCAGGTAAGTGTGTGATGGTGTTGGTGTTCCAGGTGAGTGTGTGGTGGTGGTGATGGTGTTGGTGTTCTAGGGAAGTGTGTGGTGGTGGTGTTGGTGTTCTAGGGGAGTGTGTGGTGGTGATGGTGTTGGTGTTTTAGGTGGTGATGGTGTTGGTGTTCTAGGTGATGGTGCGGGAGGCGGTGGTGATGGTGTTGGTGTTCCAGGGGAGTGTGTGGTGGTGGTGGTGATGGTGTTGGTGTTCCAGGGGAGTGTGTGATGATGGTGATGGTGTTGGTGTTTTAGGTGGTGATGGTGTTGGTGTTCTAGGTGATGGTGCGGGAGGCGGTGGTGATGGTGTTCTAGGGGAGTGTGTGATGGTGATGATGTTGGTGTTCTAGGGTCTGTGCGGGAGGTGGGGAAGTGTGTGTGTGTGTGATGGTGTTGGTGTTTTAGGGGAGTGTGTGAGACTGTGATGGTGTTGGTGTTGGTGTTCTAGGGTCTGTGCGGGAGGTGAGTGTGTGAGTGTTGGTGTTCTAGGTGATGGTGCGGGAGGTGGTGGTGATAGTGTTGGTGTGTCTTTAGGAGGATCTGGTGCGGGAGGTGGTGGTGATGGTGTTGGTGTGTCTTTAGGAGGATCTGGTGCGGGAGGAGGGGGAGTGGCGTCGTGCGGCAGAGTCGAACAGCACACTGACACGACGGCAACAGGAAGCTCAAGCCCAGCTGGAGAGGACCCTAAAGCTGGCCAATGCCTGCCTGTCTGAAAAGGGCCCTCCTGACCAACTACACCGGAAACACACGGTATACAAATACACACACACACATACACACACACCCTTCTGCCTGTCCGAGAAGGGCCCTTCACTTTGGACATTCTGTGGCACACATGCACACCCTAACCTGTATGTGTGTGTGTGTGTGTGTGTGTGTGTCTTTAGGAGTTCTTTGCTCGATTGGACCAGCATGTGCTGAATGTGTTTCTCAAAGCATGTGATGACCTCACTGACATCCTGCCTGAAAATGAGCAACATGCTTTACAGGAGACTGTCAGGGAGCTCCACAAGCAGTGGAAGGTCTCTTTCTCTTTCACGCACTCACACAAACTGTTACGGGCAGTTGGACACCACCCTTAAAGGGATATTCCACCATTTGGGGAATTACACTCATTTTCCACCTCCACTTGAGTTAAACAATTGATTTTTACCTTTCTCCAGTTTATCCAGCCGTTCTCAGAGTCTGGCGATACATACATAGATCATTGAATCGAATTAGTCCATTAGCATCTCGCCTGCTAGCATCACGTTTAAAAGTGACTTAAAATTTCCGGTAATTTTCCTATTTAAAACTTGTCTCCTCTCAAGTTAGAAAGTTTAATAACACCAACGGAAAATCAAATGTAGCGATTTTCTAGGCTGATTTGACATGGAACTATACTCTCATTCAGGCGTAATAATCCAGTCACTAACCGATTTGTCTGCTGCAGCTCAACCTTGTTGCTGGAAGTTAGCCTACAAGGGACTATTTTCAGTTGCTGCATGATATCATTGTGCTGCTGCGCCCATGGTGTTCCTTAATTATTACGCTGGAATGAGAGTATAGTTCTATGTCAAATCAGCCTACAAATGGTGGAATATCCCTTTACCATAAAGGGGAGACACACACAGATCAGCTCGTTGTATCAAAAATAGGGGTATGTTTATTTAACAGAATGGGTATCAAATAATAGGGAGGTTAACAGTAACTAGTGAAACTACAGTAACTACAAAAGCGGAACGCTTTCTACTGCCGGGTGGACGGCTAGACGGAAGCCAGTGGACAAGACAGAGGGTCAGATGTACTAACACTTTTGTGCCCACTTCAGGGGTATTTCTTTCACAATGTGTGTGTAAATTAATGATTGCGAGGTATGTACAAACAGGCCACACTGAGGTAAAAACGCAGACTGCCTGTCGCAGGAGCTGAAAATGGCAAATTGCGTTTTTCCGTGTCATGCATATGCATTCATGGGAGGGTCAAGGGGAAAGTGGGAGTTTAGCGTAAAGAGATGGGAGGGGAAGCGCAAAGAGCACATAATTATGTATTCCACGGTATGTACAAAAACTGTCCGTGAAATCTATTCGGTGCCTAAATATTTCCGCCTTGTAAAAGCAGGTGTTAATCCAAATTGCTGTTAAATGCATCAATAAGAGAACCTTTCAAAGACAACAGAATCACTATTTAGAGCACCAGTTTTGAGTCTTTATATTATATCAAAAGCAACCTTAACTTTTGTTGGCCTTTCGAATGTTTTACTTTCACGTCATCCACTTAAACTTTCGTACTTGCTAGATTTGACCAATCTCCCATAGCCTACGTAGTCTACGCACAAGTAGTTTGACTGATCTTCATTATTTCCCTGCTTGTTGACATCTTATCATGTACTATTTCATGATCACTAAACGTTTGATTCTGTTTAATGTTGTCATCAGTTCACTTCATTCAACTGCGCTTGTATGTAGGCTCTGCCGTTCAGTTGTGGACGTTAGTAAATTGCGGTAGGGGGTGGAGAAAGGCGCAGATAACGATGAAGTGAAAGTTTGCTCAATACCACATATGTGTGCGTGTGCGTGTGTGTGTGTGTTCGTGTGTGTGTATGTGTGTGCGTGTGTGTGTGTGCGTGCGTCTGTGTATGTGTGTGTGCTTTGACTCGATTCTCAGTCTCTGTGTGCGCCCCTTCAGGAGCGGTCCCAGAATCCTTTTCTAGCGCAGGTAGGCACGCTCAGGTGTGGTTCCCCTGTAATTAACAAAAGGGGAAGAGATGCAGCACCCAATAGGGGGCGCCAAACACGTGTAGGAACAAACACCAGAGCTGGGGGACATAACACAAATCACAAATACACACACACACACACGTGCACACACACACACACACACACACATGCACACAGCACACACACACGCACAAACGCACACACACACAGACACACATACACACACACACACACACACACACACCCTGACTGATAGTGGATCTGTTCAGGACGTCCAGGCAGAGGCTCCGCTGCACCTGCTGCATCTGAGGGTGGAGTCCGAGCGGCGCAGGCTGATGACATCACTGCAGAAGTGCAGGGAGGAGCTGGACAGCAATAGAGGAAGCCATGAGCACAGGGTGAGATGTGTGTGTGTGTGTATGTGTGTGTATATGTGTGTATGTGTGTGTGTGTGTGTGTGTGTGTGTGTGTGTGTGTATGTGTGTGTATTTGTGTGTGTGTGTGTGTGTGTGTGTGTGTGTGTGTGTGTTTAATGTGTGTATATGTATTCTCCTCTAGGGCCAGGAGCTTGTGTGTGTGTATGTGTGTGTGTGTGTGTGTGTGTGTGTGTGTGTGTGTATGTGTGTGTATCTGTGTGTGTGTGTGTGTGTGTGTGTGTGTGTGTGTGTGTTTAATGTGTGTATATGTATTCTCCTCTAGGGCCAGGAGCTTGTGTGTGTGTGTGAGGTGCGACTGCAGGCCATAGAGGAGCTTTGCCAGAAGCTTCCAGAGGGGGACGCCGCCCAACAGGTCCTGAGAGACGTGTGTGTGTGTGTGTGTGTTTAATGTGTGTATATGGGATGTTTCTCTCTAACTGTTATGAAATCCAACCAAGAACTTTAGGCAAATTAGATAACATAAAGGCTGCAGGGAAGTCATTTGGTTTTAATGTTTTCCTTTGATTCACGAAGTTCACAAACGTGATTATAACATAAACCCCCTTGGGGATCAATAAAGTATCTGACTATCTATCTATCTATCTAACAAAAACCCAGCTAACAAACAGAAAAGCCAAGGTGGTTACAAAAGGAGGGAAAAGGAGACACAAAGGAAAGCCTCACGCTCACTCGCTGGGTTACTCGCTGGGTTACTCGCTGGGTTACTCGCTGAGTTACTCGCTGGGTTATTTGCTGAGTTACTTGCTGGGTTACTCGCTGGGTTACTTGCTGAGTTACTCGCTGGGTTACTCGCTGAGTTACTCGCTGGGTTATTTGCTGAGTTACTCGCTGGGTTACTCGCTGGGTTACTTGCTGGGTTACTCGCTGGGTTACTTGCTGAGTTACTCGCTGGGTTGTTAACAGCTTGCCAGACTCCCGTGCCCAACGCACAGTTCGCAGAACAGGCAGATTATGAAGTCAACTAAATAACTCTACTGAAGCCAAACTAAAAACATGCAGAAAGTATTACATTAATACACAGGACTAGATGTTATAATCCCTTGTGCCAAAATCCAAAGTAAAAACACATTCAGAAGCCCCTACAAAATTAACTAGCACGCTAACCACAAATCTGCCAACCAATGGTCACAAACACAAGACAAATGGCCCCTCCAACAGCAGTATATAGTATGTCATTGGGGTTATCAAATGGGCACCCTCATTTACCGATGTTTCGTTAAGTTAGGCCCGCAACACCTCATGAAGGCTTAACAGTGAAACCAGCGTCCTGGAGACACTCCCCTCCATGCTGCCACCATATTACCACATTGAAATATCCAATACCCAAAATACTCTTAACCAGCCCAGGCATGGTCAAGGTTGGCTAGGTTGGCCCGTCCCGTTGATGTAAGACAAAATGGAAATATTTTGTTGTGAAGTGACTGGAGACTGTGCAGGGTAGGAGCAAGGCCAAGGTGTGTGTGTGTGTGTGTGTGTGTGTGTGTGTGTGAAGTGACTGGAAACCGGCAAAACGGCCAACGGCAAAAGCAGCACTAAACCCAACTAACCCAGCAGGTCCTGAGAGAGTGTGTGTGTGTGTGTGTGTGTGTGTGTGTGTGTGTGAAGTGACTGGAAACCGGCAAAACGGCCAACGGCAAAAGCAGCACTAAACCCAACTAACCCAGCAGGTCCTGAGAGAGTGTGTGTGTGTGTGGGTGTGTGTGTGTTTAAATGTGTGTAAATATCATGTTTCTCTGTAACCCAACAGGTCCTGAGAGAGTGTATGTGTGTGTGTGTGTGTGTGTGTGGGTGTGTGTGTGTTTAAATGTGTGTAAATATGATGTTTCTCTGTAACCCAACAGGTCCTGAGAGAGTGTGTGTGTGTGTGTGTGTGTGTGTGTGTGTGTGTGTTTAAATGTGTGTAAATATGATGTTTCTCTGTAACCCAACAGGTCTTGAGAGAATCTCGGAGTGCCCTGGCTGAGGTCAAAGGTCGTCTGGATCACATGGACACATGGAGTGAGAGGCAAAGTGTCATGGCCCAGGTGGCCAAGGAGTGTGTGTCGCAGGAGGATGTGTGTGTGTTGGTAGACGCGTGTGTGTCACAGGAGGATGTGTGTGTGTTGGTAGACGTGTGTGTGTCGCAGGAGCATGTGTGTGTGTTGCAGGAGGATGTGTGTGTGTCGGTAGACGCGTGTGTGTTGGTGGAAGATGTGTGTGTGTTTCAGGAGGATGTGTGTGTGTCGCAGGAGGATGTGTGTGTGTCAGTAGACGCGTGTGTGTCGCAGGAGGATGTGTGTGTATCGCAAAAGGATGTGTGTGTGTCGGTAGACGCGTGTGTGTCGGTAGACGCGTGTGTATCGCAGGAGGATGTGTGTGTGTCGCAGGAGGATGTGTGTGTATCGCAGGAGGATGTGTGTGTGTTGGTAGACGCGTGTGTATCGCAGGAGGATGTGTGTGTGTTGGTAGACGCGTGTGTGTCGCAGGAGGATGTTCCTAAGGAGCAGCAGGACGTGGAGACCAGCAGGAGGGTCAGTTCGGAGTCCAGCAGGAGGGTCAGTGCGGAGTCCAGCAGGAGGGTCAGTGCGGAGTCCAGCAGGAGGGTCAGTGCGGAGTCCAGCAGGAGGGTCAGTGCAGAGACCAGGCAGCTACTCCTTGTTCACCAGGTGGGGGCGCTGTCTCTGCCCAGCCAGTTGCACTCTCTTACTATCCTCACTGGGGTGTGTGTATGTGTGTGTGTTTGTGTGTGTATGTGTGTGTTTATGTGTGTATGTGTGTGTGTTTGTGTGTGTATGTGTGTGTTTGTGTGTGTATGTGTGTGTGTTTGTGTGTGTATGTGTGTGTGTGTGCCATTTGCACTCTCTTACTATCCTCACTGGGGTGTGTGTGTTTGTGTGTGTATGTGTGTGTGTTTGTGTGTGTATGTGTGTGTTTGTGTGTGTATGTGTGTGTGTTTGTGTGTGTATGTGTGTGTGTGCCATTTGCACTCTCTTACTATCTTCACTGGGGTGTTTGTGTGTGTATGTGTGTGTGTTTGTGTGTGTATGTGTGTGTGTTTGTGTGTGTGTGTGTGTGTATGCGTGTGTGTGACTGCTGTTCCAGTGTTCTGCTGTGTCTCTCGGATTTTGCAAATTAGTGGTAATATGCTTATTTATTTAAAGGTCACATTCACTGAGAAACCGTTTAATACTTGTTACTTTCTAAATACTATAGCTCACTCCAAGTTGCATATGCATGCTGCACGTGAAAATGATCTTCTACCCCCATTGCCCGCATTAGCCAATGAAAGAAAATACACGGAAAAACAAGCGAATCAGAAAGAGCCCTTCCCAATGACGCCGAAGGGAAACGGATTATTCATGGCCTCGCCCACCTTGGCTTGTGACCGCCTACAGGAAGACTGGAAGATTTTGCGGCTAGGGGATTGTCTCTCTGCAGCTAGTAGGAGATAACAGCAAGTTGCCAACATGGCAGAAAAAAAATCGTGCCTGTTTTATTTCTGGCAATAACACATCAATGTTGCATGTCTTGCCTTAGAAACATGAGTTGAGGAAGAAATGGTTCGGATTTATCGTTGGAACACCACCACCGAAGTAGTGCAACATTAGTTCTGTGTTCCAATCATTTCGACAACACTCACTGCCTTAGAAAGTGGTTTTGCATCGATGTTCTGAAAACCTGGTTCTGTACCGTCATGACGATCGACCACCAGCTCACAGGCTGTAAGTACAAACAAACTTTTCCACCTAACGTCTGTTACAAAATAGCATGTTCATATTCTTCACGTTAGCATGCATGAAAAGGGTACAAGCTAGGCTTAGGCTAGCCTATATTACAGGAAGCTACACCAGGCACGTAACTGAAGTGTTCTGTTCGCGACGTGTAAAATCAGAGAATGCCTAATAGGAAGGGCTCTGGTAAAATCCATTAGAGGAATGGTCTATTTTCCCGAACGTAGCCTACAGGCCACTAACACGCCAGGTGTAGCTACTTCCATTGATTAGGCCTATTGGAAGCTAATTGTTGCAGTACATAACGCGAACGGAATGCTTCAGTTACGTGCCTGGTGTAGCTACACTCATAAGAAACTGACCACACTACCCAGAGATTTAGCTTGTTGAACCTATTATCTTCTAACCTAAGCGTTAAACCACAAATAATAATATTAGCAACAATATTTTATGCTCAACTAAGTACGGGTATTGTTCTAGTCTAAATCTAAATCAAAAACACAATACCCCTGCACTATTAGGCTAAGTTGCTATCACTAGAGCTCAGGTATTTACACTTATTACATTGACATACAATGATGTTTTGTTTGATTACTTGCTGTTTACTTAGTGTTTTGTATGTCTTCCAGAGCACATCCTCATGTCAGGCTACACAGCTTTCTAGCCTACATTAGGTCATCACGTTAGAAGCAAAGGTTTGTGATCTAACTTTTATTGTTGTGCTAGTTAGTTTCTAGAAGTCTTTTTCTAGTAGGCTAATACAGGTTCTTATGTGCTCGTCAATGTTTTGGAAAGTCAATTCATGGGTTTCTTCAGGTCACTTTCCACAGGTGTATAAAATCAAGCACCTCGATTATGAATGCAGACTGCATGGTGCTTGATTAATACACCTGTGTAAATGGACCTGATGAAACCCATGAATTGCATAACAGATAGAATTGATATTACCGAATGTCTTCTTGTGGGTATGCTACTTAGTACATCATACACCTTACCACAGTCACTAAAATATTTTTGTTTCCATTGTGCCAGTACAGTTTTGTGAGATAGTGAATGTCCTGTGTACTATTAGTATCTTGTAACTTGACAGTAATACACATTTATTTACTTTAGGTACCCAAACAGAATACTTCATGAAAAGTATGAGTATTGATACAAGCACTTCGGATACACCATGGGCATGGGGGCCTGCTACCTCTACTGCCATCAAGCCTGTTCATCCAAGGCCAGCTAGAAGACCTCGGGTTGATCAAGAGGAGGAGGAGGATGAAAGCGACATCTCCTCAATAACACCTGATGGCTCCACCTATGGCCCAGCGCAATCAAAGAGCAATGTAATAAAATCATCACAGCCAACGAATGTGTTTTGTGTGTTGTCCCTTCGGATCCCCAGGACAATACAAGCCGAAACAACAACTCAGACCTTTTTCCCTAAATAATCCCAGCACCATTTTACAAAGGATCTGTAGGCCAGATGTCTGCATCGTCTGGCAAAAAGAGGACATTGTTAATTCTGTGCATAGTTTGGATTGTTTTGTGTTTGCATTATTTTAATAGACTGCAATATTACTATTTGTCAGTGTTTCACGGACCACCTAGCAAAAAAAACAGTAGACCTACTTCAACAGTATATTACACAATAGGCCTTCTTACTGAACCACCTTGCTTATTGTCTTTGCACCTTGCTTATGGTGTCAGAGGATTCATATGATTTAAACTGACATAGGTTACATCAGTGTTGCAGAACTGTTTGGATTTACATACAAGTTGGTTCAATATTGCAAACAACTCATCTATTATATTTTACCACATCTACTTGTGGAACACTTGAGATAGCTTGTGGACCACACTTTGAGTACCACTGCTGTATGTAAATATAATAAAGTTGTTTATAGAAAATTGACCTGTTTTGTATATTTGTTTTAGAAGTTTCATCAGTTTTTGTCCCTTTTAAGCTAAAGGTTTATCTTACCTTTCATATCTTCTGTCTCACAGAGGGCCATAGTCGTCATAGTCGAATGTTTAGTGCATTTTGAAGGGAGTACATTATGCTAAGGCAGACTGGTTCTAATCCTGGGTACAGGGTCATACAGACAACAGGGGTACTGGTGTTACCCATTTTTCTAACCACATGAGCAATCCCCTTACGAAAAAGTAGTATAGGAATCTTATAGTATTTGGGGCAAAATATTATAGTAATCTTATAATTGGGACATACTGTAGAAGTACTACTAATAACTCTATAATATCCTGTAACCGCTATAGTTTTTCTATAGTAGTCTTATAGTACCAATAGTATGTCCAAATACTATAGTATTCCTATAAGATTACTGTAATATTTAGTCCCAAAATACTATAAGATTCCTATAGTAGGCTACTTTTTCTGTCATACGTGACAGAAAACAACTTGAGTAGGCTAACCTCTGCCAATGTCAGGCTATCATAGTTCTCATTACCGGAGAAGTCTTGCAGCACACATTCTCTGCTTCTGTAGGCATTCTGGTACAATTCCAGCAAAATATAGCTAGGTAGGCGTGTTTGCATTTAGATCTATATATGTATTGGGCTATGACCAAGTGGTCTTTCAATGATGGTATCATGGAATTCAAACCATAACTATCTAGCTATTCCGATAGCATTAGCAGGCTAGGTCAGTGGCTGAACTGCATTTAGGGTGCTTACCTGTGTTGTGAAGTAAAATATCTACTAGGAAGATTGCAAAGACTTTTGACTGTGTAAAGAAATAGGTCTTTATTTTAAAATGTTTCCAACTGTTTATTACTTGAAAGCAAGATGACGATTGTCACAAACGTTTACCTCTTTTAGGAGAAATTTTAAGCTGACAGGCAATTGTTACCATTCTATTAAACCAACGTTCACCGACAAACGATCAGGAAGCGGTTCTTCTTCCTACTCGAACACTAGGATCAAACACATGAAGTTGTATCTCCGAAGACATTTTGTGCAACAGTTTTGACTCGAGTTTTAGCCAGGTTTTAGCACTGTAAAGTTGAATATGGAGCATAGCACAGGCAGAATCGGATGAGGACGCACTGGAGGAAGCGTCACAGTACTGTTAGCCAATCAGAGGTGAATTCATTAGCATGTCATTAATATTCATGACTAGAGGCGAAATCCAGTCGTTCCTCCCCGCCCACCTTCCCCACCAAACTAGAACAGCATGAAACAGACGCAGGACATCATTTTTTTCACCAAAACCGTCTCACAGGGCATTCATCAATACTACAGACCACTGCAACATTAATGAAAAAACGATGAGATGAGACCTTTAAAGTATTTTCGGTAAAAACAGTTTAGCGTACATATCGTACACCCGACAGGAACTTTTGGACATCGGTTCCTGCAATCCCGACATCTTCATCAGCATAATACCAGAGATTGCTAGATCAGCGAGACCCACGAACTCCGCCACACCAACTGAAAGGAACTTCAGACGCCCAGAAAATGTAAACACAGGGACTCTCGTGGAGGAGTTTGAGCGAGGCTAAAGCTAACTCCACATTGACTCGCTCTTCCAAGCCTTTTCCTCACCGATGTTCGCTCCCTGGTGAAAAAATGGATGAACTGCGGATCACCACACACAGAATGGTTATGGACTGCAACATATTGATTCACACAGAAACTTGGCTTAACAGCGAAATACCCAACAACGCTATCGAGCTAACTGGACGCTCCATTCTCTGTGCCAACAAAACAGCTGACTCAGGTAAGACTTCATCAAAATGTATAATGCCCCACAAGAGGAGATAATATTTTATACCAAGTTTACGCAAACATAGCTGATGCCTACAAAGCTGCTCCCCTCCCCCACCTAGGACACTCAGATCACCTCTCTTGTTTCTACTGCCCAAGTACTCAGCACTCATCAAACGTGTGAAACCAACAGTGAGGGCAGTCAAAGTGTGAAACCCATACGTGTGAAACCAACAGTGAGGGCAGTCAAAGTGTGAAACCCACACATGTGAAACCAACAGTGACTTCAGCAGCAACACTTCAGCAGCATTTTGAAAACACTGACTGGAGAGTGTTCGCAACTCAGGCCACCCATGACTTCCACACGGACATTGATTCATATGACTCCTCCATTCTGGACTGTATCAACTCCAACATCAACAGTGTCACCACCCGGACTACGGATTATGACTTTCCCTAATCAGAAGCCATGGATGAACAGTGAGGTCAGACTTCTGCTGAAGGCACAAGACATCGCATTCAGATCAGGGGATGCTCATGCCCCACAATAGGACGTAATGCATGTAAGGCTGCTGGTCTTGATGGTATCCCCAGACCTGAGCCTGTGCAGTGCAGCTGACTGAGGTTTGGACTGACATATTTAATCTGTGACCAGCCCAGGCAGCTGTCCCCGCGTGCTTTAAAACCATCTCCATCGTGCAGGTGCCAAAAACACTCCACTACAACAAGCCTCAATGACTTCCATCCAGTCACACTCACCCCCAGCTCAGCATTCAACACCATCATCCCCTCCAAACTGATCACCAAAATCAGTAAACTGGGCATCAACACCTCCCTCTGTAACTGGATGCTGGACTTCCTAACCAACAGACCTCAGTCTGTTAGGTTAGATAACCACACCTCCTCAACCATCACCCTGAACACTGGCGTACCACAGGGATGTGTGCTGAGCCCTCTCCTCTACTCCCTCTTCACCTACGACTGCACACCTGTACATGGCTCTAACACCATTGTCAAGTTTGCAAATGACACTACGGTGACTGGTCTCATCAGCAACAATGATGAGATGGCTTACAGGGAGGAGGTCCAGCACCTAACATCGTGGTGCACTGATAACAACCTGGCTCTCAACACCAAGAAGACCAAAGAGCTCATTGTGAACTTCGGGAAGTCTAAAGCTAGCACACACACACCCATTCTCACCAACGAGACTGAGGTGGAGCATGTCACCAGCTTCAAGTTTCTGGACGTCCACATCTCTGAGGACCTCTCGTGGACCCTCAACACCTCTACCCTGATCAAAAAAGCTCACCAGCGTCTCTTCTTTCTGAGGAGACTAAAGAAGGTTCATCTGTCTCCTCCTCAGATCTTAGTGAACTTCTACCGCTGCACCATTGAGAGCATCCCCACCAACTGTGTCACAGTTTGGTATGGCAACTGCTCTGCCCACGACCGGAAAGCACTGCAGAGGGTGGTGAAAACTGGTGAAAACTGCCCAACGCATCACCAGTTCCTCACTCCCCTCCATCGAGGCCATCCAGGGCAAGCGATCATCAAAGACTGTTCTCACCCCAACCACAGACTGTTCACCCCACTCCCCTCCGGGAGGCGTTACAGGTCTCTCCGCATCCGAACCAGCAGGTTTAGAGGAAGCTTCTTTCCTGTGGCTGTCATTCTACTTAACTGTAGCTCAGCATCTGGTGACATCCAACCAACTAAGCCCCCATCACCCCCCGACCGCCTCCGCCTGATGCCTCCTTGTCTGTGCATGTTGAGGTGTCCACGACCATGGCAACCTTGACAGGGACAACGAGGAGGCGGACATTTGGTGCACTTTTCTAGTTAGACACAAACTGCATTTCGTTGTCTTTGTACTTGTACTCGGCACAATGACAATAAAGTTGAATCTAATCTTATCTAATCTAATCAATGTTGTTCATAAAGGAACCTACACTGACCCACATATTAGCATTGAGAGCTATTGTCTCCTCAGTCTTCATGAAGGTTGTTCAATTAAAGTTTATCAGTCTTTATGAAGTTTTTTTTATTTAAAAGTTTAACACAGTGGTTCTTAACCCTTTTTCAGTGATGTACCCCCTGTGAAATATTTTTTCAGCCAAGTACCCCCTAACCAGCGCAAAGCATTTTTAGTTGAGAAAAAAAAAAGACTTAAAACAGAGCACTGTGCCATCAGTGTCTAATTTATTAAACTGTGGAACTGATAAATAATATATATGTATGTATATTTTAAAATCTCATGTGCCCCCTAGAGTGCCTTCACGTACCCCCAGGGGTACGCGTACCCCCATTTGAGAACCACTGGTTTAACACATTGACCCCAGAGCCATCGTAGTTCCTGATACATTGCCACCAGAGTGCTTGTTGTTCCTGTTTGTGTGTGTGTGTTTGTGTGTGTGTGTGTGTGTGTGTGTGCTTGTTGTTCCTGACTAATGGAGTTTGTGTCTCCAGGTGAAGGACTCAATGCAGCAGATGAAGCTCAAACTGCAGCAGCAGATTCAGCTGACACCCCTGTGTGCCTCCCCTTCCGATACACACACCGCCCTACAGGAGGTCATTGTGAGTACACACAAACACACACAGTCACACACACACACACACACACACACACACACACACATACGGCCCTCTGCGCCTCCACACACAAACACATACACACACACACACACACACATTCCTCTGTACCTCAGCGTCTGACCCTAACCCTAACCTTGGCCTCCGTGTTGTGTGGTTGCTGCAGGATGGGAAGCAGAGCTCGGGGCAGCTGGCGTCCAGGCTGGAGGCCCTCTCTGTGGGCCAGAGTGGGCAGGCTGAGAGGGGCGAGCTGGAGCCGCTGGAGGTCAACCTCAGGGAGCACCAGCAGGGGGCAGCAGAGACGCTCACCATTCTGGAGCACCAGCAGGGGGCAGCAGAGACGCTCACCATTCTGGAGGAGCTGATGGCTGCATGGTGCAGGTGAGGAACCCCTTTCCCCTCCTGGTTCTGTGTGGAAGAACACACACCTGGATAAGGTTCTGTGTGGAAGAACACACACCTGGATAAGGTGAGGAACCCCTTTGCCTCTCCTCCTACCTGTATGCAGAGTTGGGTCAGATTACTCTGAAATGTAAAATCTATAACTGAGTATAGACTACACGGCAAGTTTTTTAATCAGTAATGTAATCCATTGGATTAAAAAATTAATGTAATGTAATCTGAATACTTTTGGATACTTATGGATAACTTCAATATAAAATACTCAAAAATGAAATACATGGATACCTGGATAAGGTTAGGAACCTCCTCCTGCATCTCTACAGAAGAACACACACCTCTTTCCCTCTCCACACACCTGGATAGGGTAAGGGTTACCACACACACCTGGATAACACCTGGATATGGTTAGGGTCTCCACACACCTGGATAGGGTAAGGGTTACCACACACACCTGGATAACACCTGGATATGGTTAGGGTCCACACACACCTGGATATGGTTAGGGTCTCCACACACCTGGATATGGTCAAGTTCTCATTCTCAGCGTCTGTGTGTGTTTGTGTTTGTATGTGTGTGTGTGTGCGTGTTTGTGTTCGTGTGTGTGTATGTGCATGCGCGTGTGTGTTTGTGTGTGTGTGCGTGTGTCTGTGTGCGTCTGTGTAATGAGAGTTTGTATGAGTTTGTGTGTGTGTGTGTGTAATGAGAGTTTGTGTGTGTGTGTGTCTGTGTAATGAGAGTTTGTGTGTGTGTGTGTGTGTAATGAGAGTTTGTGTGTGTGTGTGTGTGTGTGTCTGTGTAATGAGAGTTTGTGTGTGTGTGTGTCTGTGTAATGAGAGTTTGTGTGTGTGTGTGTCTGTGTAATGAGAGTTTGTGTGTGTGTGTGTGTGTAATGAGAGTTTGTGTGTGTGTGTGTGTGTGTGTCTGTGTAATGAGAGTTTGTGTGAGTTGGTGTGAGTCTTTGACTGTTTGTTGATCCTTTGTGTGGTAATCTGTGTGTGTGTGTGTGTGTGTGTGTGTGTGTGTGTGTGTGTGTGTGGCCTGTGTATGGAGCAGAGGGGAGGGCTCTAGTCGGATGCTGAACCTTCTGCAGGAACATCAGACCCTGAAGTACAACCTTAGAACCATCCTGCAGACTGCTGAGAACCTCACTGCAGGCTACACGGAACCACAGAACCGAGAGGATATCAGGAGAACCCTCTCACAGGTCAGAATGTTCTCACCTCATATGACATTTCACATCTCGTTACATTCTACCTCACATTCTAACCCTAACCCTAACATCACATTGCTAGCCCTTAGCACGGCGCAGTTGCTCATATGTGTGGTCTATGTGTGTGCTAACTCTTACCACGGTGCAGTGAGATGCTCATATGTGGTCTATGTGTGTGCTAACTCTTAGCACGGCGCAGTGAGATGCTCATGTGTGGTCTATGTGTGTGCTAACCCTTAGCACGGCGCAGTTGCTCATATGTGTGGTCTATGTGTATGCTAGCCCTTAGCACGGCGCTGTTGCTCATATGTGTGGTCTATGTGTATGCTAGCCCTTAGCACGGCGCAGTTGCTCATATGTGTGGTCTATGTGTATGCTAGCCCTTAGCACGGCGCAGTTGCTCATATGTGTGGTCTATGTGTATGCTAGCCCTTAGCACGGCGCAGTTGCTCATATGTGTGGTCTATGTGTATGCTAGCCCTTAGCACGGCGCAGTTGCTCATATGTATGGTCTATGTGTATGCTAGCCCTTAGCACGGCACAGTTGCTCATATGTGTGGTCTATGTGTGTGCTAATTCTTAGCACGGCACAGTTGCTCATATGTGTGGTCTATGTGTATGCTAGCCCTTAGCACGGCACAGTTGCTCATATGTGTGGTCTATGTGTGTGCTAATTCTTAGCACGGCACAGTTGCTCATATGTGTGGTCTATGTGTGTGCTAATTCTTAGCACGGCACAGTTGCTCATATGTGTGGTCTATGTGTGTGCTAATTCTTAGCACGGCACAGTTGCTCATATGTGTGGTCTATGTGTGTGCTTATTCTTAGCACGGCACAGTTGCTCATATGTGTGGTCTATGTGTATGCTAGCCCTTAGCACGGCACAGTTGCTCATATGTGTGGTCTATGTGCGTGCTAACTCTTAGCACGGCGCAGTGAGATGCTCATATGTGGTCTATGTGTGTGCTAACTCTTAGCACGGCGCAGTGAGATGCTCATATGTGGTCTATGTGTGTGCTAACCCTTAGCACGGCGCAGTGACAGAGAGGATGGTCAGTGCCCAAGAGGAGCTTGACCTCCTCTGCTCTAGGGGCCGACTCTTGCAGATGGAACTGACCAAAGTGTCAGGCCACCAAGCCCAGGATGTTACAGCAGACACCAATGCTGTTGTGGAACGCTGGTCAAAGGTGAGCTCTGGCAGTCAGACACATCTCACATGTACAAATCCATCCCATAATCCTCATGTTGCCATAGAGAAACAGAGTGCCAGTCTTTTTTTCTTGTCCTTAAGGTCTTTGAGATAATTGATGGCAATGTGGAGCGCTTGACCCAGACGCTGGTGTTGTGGGATGACGTTGTGCAGATTGAGCAGAGCATTGGGCAGTGGTGCTCATCCTCTCTCCCCGTGCTCTGTGGTGGACTCGTCAGCCTGGAAGACATGCAGAGCACAGAGAAGCACCTGTCCGCATTTAAGGTCAAGGTCAACCTAGTCAGAGAAGCACCTGTCCGCATTTAAGGTCAAGGTCAACCTAGTCAGAGAAGCACCTGTCCGCATTTAAGGTCAAGGTCGCACCTGTCCTCATTTAAGGTCAAGGTTAACCTAGTCATTGTCAGTGTAATCCCAGAGTAATTTGACGAGTCAAACATCCCCTCGAGAGCTAGATTACGTTGATCGAAGGGGTACCAAGTTTGACTGATTTTAGCGCTTCCAGCCCAAAGGCTAACAGTGCAAGTGCTATATTGATCCTTCTGGCTTATAAAAACAGACGAAGTGACTGCACAATATTAACGTCATGTACACAAACCAACGCTGCACACCCATTACTCTCGTTTGAATTACTCGCGAACCCCTGATTGGATAGATATGCCACGTATGTCAGATGAAAGAGGAGACACAGAGATATCATTTGATACCAAGTACATCCTTCTGGGTTATAAAACAGACGAAGTGACAGCAAAATAATAACTTCATATAGCTGGACTTACCCCACGTTTTTGTGGCAAAGCATGTTTATAATCCAACGCTATCGTGTTTTTCTCTACGGCAAAGCATGTTCATAATCCGGTTTTGAGATCCTAGCAAATTCCTGCATGGCATCCAATTCAAGGCTTACATTGCATCCCAATTTGTTGAACAAAGAAACACCTTTTTTGCCTTTACTTTGTTCATGGCAATGCAGTAAAGGGTTGAGAATCATTATGGCACACATGCTAACACGCAAACTTGGGTCAAATCAGGTCAGATCAGTTCGTGTCATAGATATGGAGCTCGGAAAGGTCATTTTTCATCATTAAATAAAAAATGGCATTTATTTCCATAAATCACACACCAAATATTTCTGTAAATTGCTCAGCCCCAGAGTATTCCTCCAACATGGCAATTATATTGCCCGATTCAGGACAGTCTGGCCTACACACACATGAAATGCATGTAGAGCTATGAGCTTGCTATGGTGAGATACAGGTCAAAATATAAGAATTTTTATAATACGCTTTTTATATTTTAATTCTTTAAAAATCAAAATAAAATCAATGCTAGCTAAAATCAATCAGCCTAGACTCTGCTGAAAAAAACAATATATATAATATGTGTGTGTGGCACTCACAATGACCAGAATAAATCCTTATGAATAAAGGTAGTGAAAATGCCCTAAAAACAGCTTAGGGTTCTAAGGGTTAAGACAGCTTGTGATGTGTGAATAGAGATTTTACCATTTTCAATTTACAATTTAATATCACTTATAGAGTGCCAAAACATTGCACATGACTCATGGCGCTTTACAGAGTGTTAAACAATCAGAGAAAAGAAGAGAAGAAAAGAAGGCTGATGAGTAATAGGGGAGAATTGGAGATACATGTAGATAGATAGATAGATAGATAGATAGATACTTTATTGATCCCCAGGGGAGATACATGTAGATAGATAGATAGATAGATAGATAGATACTTTATTGATCCCCAGGGGAAATTCATGTAGATAGAAACCTTTAGCAGATCCACGACTCAAGAGCCTGATCCATCTGCCTAGGGTCAGTACAGGACAGTAAGGTCTGTTTACATGATAAATGAATGAGTTAGTTAGGTGTAGAGAATAGAACATGGTGTTTAACGCCACCTGAGGTGTATGTTACAAAGAGGTGGGATAGTTACATATCCAATATGATAATGCATGAATCCTATTTAGTGTCAGAAAGTTCATGTGAGATAATGTTTGTGTATGATGTGTACTGTATGTGTGTGTGTGTGTGATATGTGTGAATAAAGATCATGTGTGTGTGTGTGTGTGTGTGTGTGTGTGTGTGTGTGTGTGTGTGTGTGTGTGATCAGGTAGATATGTGTGAATAAAGATCATGTGTGTGTGTGTGTGTGTGTGTGTGATCATGTGTGTGTGTGTGTGTGTGCTCAGCTAGAGATAGATGCCATGGATGTGCAGCTGGCTTCTCTACATGAACAACTCACCAAACTCTCCCAGAGAAGAAACAACCAGGAAGTACCCGCTGAGCTGCAGGTATTACACACTGAGCTGCAGGTATTACATGCTGAGCTGCAGGTGTAATGGCCTGCTTCATTAGAACCTTACACACACATGGTGTTCTCTGGCCTGCTTGATTAGAACCAGTGTTGCTCAGGTGTGTGTCTGGCCTGCTTCATTAGAACCAGTGTTGCTCAGGTGTGTGTCTGGCTGCAGCAGGTGGAGGAGGGCCTGAGGAGGAAGCTGTGTCAGGCACATGCGGCGTACGCGCGCATCAGCAGATCCCTGGAAGACTACAGCTCACAGAAGCAGCAGCTGGAGGACTTCATCTCCCAAGGTGCACTGCGTCTTAAGAACGTGGAGGACAAGGTTTCAGACCTGCTTCTGGTATCAAACCCTGAGAACATCAGCAGACTGAAGGTTCACCACTCCCTATATGTGACACCTACAAATACAAACATCAGTTTGCTACAGATGTGTCTAAATACAAACATCAGTTTGCTACAGATGTGTCTAAATACAAACATCAGTTTGCTACAGATGTGTCTAAATACAAACATCAGTTTGTTACAGATGTGTCTAAATACAAACATCAGTTTACTACAGATGTGTTAGCCTTGCAGGACTATGTAGAGTTACAGAGTTTTCTGTTTCTGCATGGTTTGGATCTGTTTGGATCACACACACACTACACTAACACACACTACACACACACACTACACAAACACACACTACACAAACACACACACACTACGCACTACACACACACACTACACACTACACAAACACACACTACACAAACACACACACACTACACAAACACACACTACACACACACACTACACAAACACACACTACACAAAAACACACTACACACACTTTCTGTTTCTGCATGGTTTGGATCTGAGGGTTGTTTCTTGCTTTAACTCCGCCACAGGAAATTAAAGGGGACCTCAGTCAGCAGCAGCTTTCTCTGGATGAGGCGCAGGCCAAACTGAGTATGCTCCATAGGTCTCACCCCTCCCAGGAGCTGGGCCACCTCAGTGAAGAGCTGACTGACCTGGTCAGAAGAAGGGACATGGCCGCCCTGCGCTGCTCACGTGCCTCCAGCGACCTGCAGGGGGAGCTACAGCTACACATCTCTGGTGAGTGAGAGATGTGGGGGATGGGACCAGCACACATGACCAGCATATAGGACCAGCATATAGGACCAGCACACATGACCAGCATATAGGACCAGCATATAGGACCAGCACACATGACCAGCATATAGGACCAGCATATAGGACCAGCACACATGACCAGCACACATGACCAGCATATAGGACCAGCATATAGGACCAGCACACATGACCAGCACACAAGACCAGCATATAGGACCAGCACACATGACCAGCAGACATGACCAGCATATAGCACCAGCACACATGACCAACATATAGGACCAGCATATAGGACCAGCATATAGGACCAGCACACATGACCAGCACACATGATCAGCACACAAGACCAGCATATAGGACCAGCATATAGGACCAGCACACATGACCAGCATATAGGACCAGCATATAGGACCAGCACACATGACCAGCATATAGGACCAGCATATAGGACCAGCACACATGACCAGCACACATGATCAGCACACAAGACCAGCATATAGGACCAGCACACATGACCAGCATATAGGACCAGCACACATGTCCAACACACATGACCAGCATATAGGACCAGCACACATTACCAGCATATAGGACCAGCACACATGACCAGCACACATGTCCAACACACATGACCAGCATATAGGACCAGCACACATGACCAGCACACATGACCATCATATAGGACCAGCACACATGACCAGCACACAAGACCAGCATATAGGACCAGCACACATGACCAGCATATAGGACCAGCACACATGTCCAACACACATGACCAGCATATAGGACCAGCACACATGGCCAGTACACAGGACCAGTACACATGACCAGCATATAGGACCAGCATATAGGACCAGCACACATGACCAGCACACAGGACCAGTACACATGACCAGCATATAGGACCAGCACACAGGACCAGTAGACATGACCAGCATATAGGACCAGCACACATGACCAGTACACATGACCAGCATATAGGACCAGCACAGCACATATGACCAGCACACAAGACCAGAATAAAGGACCAGTACACAGAATAACAAAATCAGAGGAAACACATCCAGTAAGACATCCAGTAAATTGGCTGATTCCTAGTGGATGTGTGGGGGGCACTAGTGGATGTGTGAGGTGCTGGGGCACTAATGGATGTGTGAGGAGCGTGACTGGGACACTAGTCTGTCTGCAGTGCAGTGTAATGGTGCATCCCAGTTTAACCTTTAAACACTGTTCATTGCTACCCCCCTTAATATACTGTTCACGGTCAAATTTGACCGGACAGTTTTAACTGCTCTTAAATACCAATACCATGACAAAAAGTATTATTTAATAGAACATTTATTGTAAACAGAACCTTATTAGATAATTAACATCTACAACATGTGTGTTTGTGTGTGTGGGTGTGTGTGTTTCTGTATGTGCGTGAATGTGTGCAAACACTCACTGGTGGTTCACATGCACAGTGGAAACATGACAACATGAACTAACATGAACTGTGTGTGTGTGTGTGTGTGTGTGTGTGTGTGTGTGAGAGAGAGAGAGAGAGAGAGAGTGGGTGTATGTGTGTGCATACATGCATGTGTGTGCAAACAATAGTGATTCACATGCACATGTGGCAACATGACATCATGAACTGACAATATGAACTGTGTGTGTGTGTGTGTGTGTGTGTGTTCATGTGTGTGTGTGTCTGTTTGTGTGTGTGTGTGTGTGTGTGTGTGTGTGTGTGTGTGTGTGTGTGTGTGTGTTCATGTGTGTGTGTGTCTGTTTGTGTGTGTGTGGGTGGTTGTGTTTCTGTATGTGCGTCAATGCATATGTGTGCGAACATTGGTGGTTCACACACACGAGTGGCAACATGACAACATGAACTGACAACATGTACTGAGTGTGTGTCAGTGGGTGTACATGTGTGTGTGTGCTTTATGTGTGTCTGTTTGTGTGTGTGTGTGTGTGGGTGTGTGTGTCCATGCATGCATGTGTGTGGGAACATTGGTGGTAAGTTGTAGGAGTGTGTGGAGAGAGATGTCTTTTATCTCCTGGATGAAAATGATACTCTTTCCCAATCATTTCCTATGGCGGTCATTTTTGACTGTGAACAAAAAAAAGTGTTTCTAAGTTGAATAAATCACTCAAAATTCAACGGAAGTAGCCCTAATCAATTCTATGTGTTCAAACGCCTTTTGTGAAGGATATCATAAGATCTTGAGGCAATCTGATGAAAAATGCCATATTTATGGTACAGGGAATGTGTAAATCGGTCATTTTTGACCGGAACAGTGTTAGAAGGTTAAGTCATAATTTCCCAGTTACAAAAAGGAAGTTTCATTTATAATGCCTCCTGAAGTTATAACTTCAAGTCAGTAACCTTTTTGAACCTCAGGTACAAGGTACCCCAAGTTTGAAGTTTTCAAAATGGCTGTGCCCATCAACAGCAAACAAAATCCATAGAAGTGCACAGTACAGTAGGCAGTTCTGACCTATTTCTATCTCATTACAGTTTTTCTCGATCGTTTTGATACCTGTGTCAACTCTGAAATCACACTCTCAAAACAGTTAACACCCGTGTCTGAACAAAAGCACTCTGGACAAAATGACACATTTTGCTTGCAAAAGGCTGTTACTCTCTCAAAACACTTAAAACATGCAGCAAAAGCAAATCTTGCCTTCAAACACTACAACTTGTTGCCAATTAAAAAACACTCTTTAATCAATCATTACACACTGGACAACAAAATGCAAAATCTAGTTCTCAAAATGAGCATTTTTGCTATGTCTGTTCCATTACTTTCTCATTTTTTCTGGTAGGCCTATCAGAAAAAAACTGTGAAAAGACAAAATGTACTGAATAAAACATTTTAATTGAACTACAACTTGTCATTTTTCATCGAAATAGACCTACAGTAAACACCTTTTGTACTGTTTTCTCCACCAAATAGGCAATACAGTACTTTGTCTAAATGTGCATTAGATCCATACTTGCAAATAGCAACACAGAACAGACATCTCTTATGTATAATGAATGATTGCTGATTGAAGAATTGTGCAAAGGAGTTTCACACAGGTGTATCAGAGATTCAGACTTATGCAAGGAATCTATACCACCTGTGAAAAGATGTTTTCCTTTTGTTTAGCACGGGAAAACCAATAGAGTTTGGGGCTTTTGAATGACAGCTGTGCTAACTGTTTTGCAAAAGGGTGTGAGAAATGTGTGAACCCAATGAAAATGTGTGAACACATTCGCAAGAGATGACTTCTGCTGTGCAAAGAAAGTAGTCATGAAGACCAAGTGGGTTCTAGTTTACTTAAGCAGGTAAAAGCAATCGAGAAAAACTGTAAATCAGTTGGTGAAACAATAGGGTCCCACCTCTTGTTCCTACATTTGTATGCATAGAATACCTTGTAATGAGGTGGGTTAGGGTTAGAATACCTTGTAATGCGGTGGGTTAGGGTTAGAATACCTTGTAATGCATTGTCAGAACTGTTAACTTACAACAAAGAATTTCTAACAAATGGCTGACATCTTGTTCTTCACTTTTCCCTGGAGGTTTGTTGACTGTAATTTCCATAGCAACCCAGAGCTTCTGAACCTAGACACTAGACACACCCTCACAAAACAATTTGTCCTCCTTCATAGCTCTGTTTTCTCCCCCTCCTCTCCTCTCCCTTCCTCCTCTACTCTCTCCCCCTCCTCCTCTCTTCCTCTCCCCCTCCTTTCCTCTCCTCCTCCTCTCCTCTCTCTTCCTCCTCTCCTCCTCCTCCTCTCCTCTCCTCTTTCCTCCTCCTCCTCTCCTCTCTCCTCTCTCCTCCTAATGCAGAGATCACACAGGATTTTCACCGCTGGCTAACTGAGCAGAAGGATAACATTAAAGACCTCTCGGACCAATCAGAGGCCAGAGTCAAAGGCTGCCCTGACCAATCAGAGGCCTGGGTCCTTATGGCAGACAGGTTACAGGAGCTGAAGGTATTCGACGTCCTCAGGGCCTGAGTGTGTATGACGGTGTGTGTGTGGAACCCCTGGACTTACCCTGCGCTTCCTCCCCTGTGCCCCAGGGGGCACTAGAGTGCCTGCGCGTGGGTGAGGAGCGCCTGGGCTCCGTGTGTGAAGAGGGGGGGATGTTGCTGCTCCATCTGCCCCCCTCAGCCGCGGGGCACGTGGAGGAGCAGCTGCTCTCCTGCCGCAGGGCCTGGGCTGCCTTTGTGGAGGAGAGCCAGCAGAGCCTGCAGAGCCTGGAGCACAGCGCCGCCCTACAGCACAGGTCAGGCACTGCAGTGTGTGTGTGTGTGTGCAGGGTTGAAGTGTGTGTGTGTGTGTGTGTGAAGGCAATGGTACGCTCCCGCGTCTGCGTCCCGCGCACGTGGCACTGGTGAGCGCGTTTTTACGGCATGCGTCACGTTTTTGAGTCGACTGAAATTTAAGACCGCGCGTCAATTTGACGCGTAGACTGCGCATGTGTGAAACGAAACTGCTGTAATCACTCCCCTCCAGTAGGTGGACCACATAGAAGAACAACACTTAAAACCTAGAAACAAACCTAGACAGAAGAAGAACGAAGAAGCGCAGAAGCAGAGCGCCTGTCCTCAGCTTGCTTGGCTATCAAGTTACGTGAAACACCACGACATGGAGTCAACTTTGACCGATGTAAAGCCACAATCCACAGATACAGATTCTTTAACATTATCTTTAACGGTTACTTTACCATCTATGGTGTAGAACCCAAAGTATTTCAAGACATCACATTTTAGATGAGTTGGGGACTTAATTGTCCGCTCAGGCTGGCCGTTCTGTGCGTTAGCTTCCATTTTCAAAACAGGGTGGCTGCATGGGCTCTGGCTCCACTGGCTACTGGCTATTATTGCCTTGATTTGGTCATGAGCACTGGATCATAGAGCACTGGATGAGATGGCAAACAATAAAATAAAAAACAAACTAATCATAGACTGTAGAAATGCGCTACACATGGCACTAAAAACCGAATAGTTTATTTATAGTTCGACTACTTATATTTCACGTCATGTTTGAATAAAAAGTGACAGCCCTACTCCCTGCATAGAGAGCTGACTTGACTTCGGATTAAATGCATCTTTTAAAAATGAGCGTTTAAAAATGGTTCCTCCTGAACAATGCTCAACTCAAATCTTGAAATTCAGAGGGGGCACAATCAGGCATTTTTTTTTCGGGGGGGGGGGGGGGTCATGTTAGAGGGGGGCCGGAGATTTCTCCCCCTGGAAATTTTGAAATTCTGGCTGCTAAACATACCATTTCAATGCAGTTTGGAAGGGACAGAAATACCTTAACAGAGCAAGCAGCAACCCTTATCTATCTGAGGACTAAGCTAAAGTATCTATTTTGTAAGATAGGTTGGTGAAAGAACTGTAAGCTCAAATTCAGCTGAGTGTAAGCTCATTAAAACATGTTTAGACACACAAATTTACACGTAGGCGTACTACACATGATTTTAAAAACAGTACCATTGCAGTTGTTATGATTTGATTGATATGTGACCTAAGAACAATCTTACATTAAAAAAGTTGCTGAGGTCTGACTTTGTGGTGCTCAGAAATTGAATTAGTTTAATCTTAATTCATGTGATGAAGGACTTTGAACGAAGTTTGACAGGTTTCAGTGCTGAGTAAGGTTAACACTAAATATTTGAATATTTTACTACTAGTAATATATTTTTCATTACCATTATGGCAAGCAATAGGCTAGGCCTACCTTATTTGTAAGTTGCTACCGGCAAATCATGAGCAAGTGACCTGATAACCTAAGTTATGAGCACATGAGAAAGACTATTATACTTTCTTGCCCTCTACATCACGGTCATACATAGCTATCCTATGTATATAAAACAACTTTAGGCCTCCTTTTAAAAGGGTATCCCTTTTCACTACATGGATTAGCTGCCACATACGTGAAGAGAACAAGTGGAGATTGAGAAACATCCAACGCAATGCCTTGGTAGGCCTAATGTTATTAGGTTGGATTTTGTAGCCTAGTCACTGCAAATCACCCTTGTTTCTATGAAACTGGAAACAATTGAACCAGGAGACTTTGCCAAATATTTGTAATATGTTTAAGAGTAGCCTAGGCTACGTTACACTGACACCATGTAGGCTAACGTTAACGCAATGCTCTGAATTCGTGGCCAACATCAAATCCATTGTTCTAACTAATTGATCGCCAAGTCAAAATTTCCTGGTCAACCACAAATAATTCCACTACTTTTTATTGCTTAGCTAGACTACTTACCACTTCAACACGATTGACTGTATCTGTTTAAACTGTAACTGTAACAGTTCAACTCTTCAAACTGTAGCATTAACTTTAACAGTTCAACACAAGCAAAACATTGAGAGCTCAATGCGTGTGTGAGTTGTTACAGGAACATACACAGACACCAATTTTAGGAAAAGGGCTAATGCTGACGGGTCTTCAGCTATTTTGGTTTATTCCACATCCAGAAGATGCATTTGAGTCGTTATGGGCTCTGGCTTATTATGGAGCATAATAGGAACAAAGTTATGATCAAAACAATGATCAGGGAGGAAAAATCTGAGGGGGCATGTGCCCCCTTTATTTCAATGGGCATGACGCCACTGTGTGTAGAGAAGGGATACCTGTGTGTGTGTAGAGTGTGAGTTACATGGCTGTGTACTAGTGTGTGTGTGTGTGTGTGTGTGTGTGTGTGTGGAGTGCCCCCTTTATTTCAATGGGCATGACGCCACTGATTATCACAGTGAGACATTAACATTATGAACACAAAGAGTTAGGCTACTTCAAAACTTTTATTGACATGTCATAATTACAGGTTTTTGGTTCATACTTTTTTGGAATGAGGCAGGTGTGAAGACTCAATACAAATTTAATTGAGGACATCTGTACACACAACTTTTTCTTACCATGGCACTGCTGTGTTGAAAAATGTCTTTACTTTGTATCGCACCAATATTGCTGCCCTCGCTAGCCTAATAAGCAAGTGTTACGACCAGGCTTGGAATTTCACCATTCTGGGGGCATTACAAACATTACAAAAACATGAAACATGACATATTACATAGAACTGTAAATCATCTGATCATCTAATATTTACAGATATCTAGGCTATAACATGTATTTTATATTTGGCCTGTTATGAAATCGTGTATTGAACAATTTAAGCACAGCTCAGCTTTAAGAAACTCAAATAGCCTAGATGCATGCTTAGCATTTTGTGATCATTAAGGCTACTTTCACAAACTCTTAGTCAGCTGTCCTCTGATTTACCAATATCTAGGCGATATTTGTAACATTTATTTTGCATTTGGCCCGTTATGAAATCATGTGGAACAATTTAAACACGTTGTAAAACTTAAAGCCCAAATTTGGAGACATCCATGTATGTCGAACTTTACTGCAAATTCAAAACTGGATTACTCTGGAACGGCTAACTGTACAGGGGACTGCTTTACACCTTTGTGTTCGGTAAGGTCTCCTGTTTATTCTGATATATGGTTTGTCATGTGTTAAAAGAATGGTTCGTAAAGTATTCCACCGAGATTAATGGGTAGGGAGATCATGGGACGCAAAACCTTCAGTAGAATGTATGATTAAATTGAATTAAATTATTTACTTTACCCGCGAACCGTTCAACACAGCAATTATCGGCTAACATCGTTTAAAAGCTGAGAAAAAGCTCTTTCATGTGATACTTGTGATGTCTGTGTGATGAATAGGCTACTTCGCGAGTAGTTCAACTGAGATGAATGGGTGAATTTGGACCCACTTTCTTTTTTGCGCTGTCACTTTCTCCACTGCGTAAAAGACTAAATTAATTTGCGCTGTGAATGCTAAGATAATTTTGACAGGTCACAGGCTAAATAAAAATCGCTATTAGTAGGACGCAAAGCAGAATATTGAAAGAAGGGGGCACCAAGGCCACGGTGGCCTGTAAACCTCTGATTTTCAAAGGGGCCTCACGGCCAACCCAAGGGGCTACGACGGCCATGGCCGTCGTGGCCGCCGTGAAATTCCTACCCTGGTTACGACCCTGCCCTCGCGGCACCGAGTCACTCAGCTATAAGCAGCCTAATAAGCAAGTAGAGGGATGTATGTATATAGGGATGTATGTATATGTATGTATATAGGGATGTATGTATATGTATGTATATAGGGATGTATGTATATAGGGATTTATGTATATAGGGATGTATGTATATGTATGTATATAGGGATGTATGTATATAGGGATGTATGTATATAGGGATTTATGTATATAGGGATGTATGTATATGTATGTATATAGGGATGTATGTACATAGGGATGTATGTATATAGGGATGTATGTATATGTATGTATATAGGGATGTATGTATATGTATGTATATAGGGATGTATGTATATAGGGATTTATGTATATAGGGATGTATGTATATGTATGTATATAGGGATGTATGTACATAGGGATGTATGTATATAGGGATGTATGTATATGTATGTATATAGGGATGTATGTATATAGGGATTTATGTATATAGGGATGTATGTATATGTATGTATATAGGGATGTATGTACATAGGGATGTATGTATATAGGGATGTATGTATATGTATGTATATAGGGATGTATGTATATGTATGTATATAGGGATGTATGTATATAGGGATGTATGTATATAGGGATTTATGTATATAGGGATGTATGTATATAGGGATTTATGTATATAGGGATGTATGTATATGTATGTATATAGGGATGTATGTATATAGGGATGTATATAGGGATGTATGTATATAGGGATGTATGTATATAGGGATGTATGTATATGTATGTATAGAGGGATGTATGTATATAGGGATGTATATAGGGATGTATGTATATAGGGATGTATGTATATAGGGATGTATGTATATGTATGTATAGAGGGATGTATGTATATGTATGTATATAGGGATGTATGTAGGGATGTATGTATATGTATGTATATAGGGATGTATGTATATAGGGATTTATGTATATAGGGATGTATGTATATGTATGTATATAGGGATGTATGTACATAGGGATGTATGTATATAGGGATGTATGTATATGTATGTATATAGGGATGTATGTATATGTATGTATATAGGGATGTATGTATATAGGGATGTATGTATATAGGGATGTATGTATATGTATGTATAGAGGGATGTATGTATATGTATGTATATAGGGATGTATGTAGGGATGTATGTATATGTATGTATATAGGGATGTATGTATATAGGGATTTATGTATATAGGGATGTATGTATATGTATGTATATAGGGATGTATGTACATAGGGATGTATGTATATAGGGATGTATGTATATGTATGTATATAGGGATGTATGTATATGTATGTATATAGGGATGTATGTATATAGGGATTTATGTATATAGGGATGTATGTATATGTATGTATATAGGGATTTATGTATATAGTGATGTATGTATATGTATGTATATAGGGATGTATGTATATAGGGATGTATGTAGGGATGTATGTATATAGGGATGTATGTATATGTATGTATAGAGGGATGTATGTATATGTATGTATATAGGGATGTATGTATATGTATGTATATAGGGATGTATGTATATGTATGTATATAGGGATGTATGTATATGTATCTATATTGGGATGTATGTATATAGGGATGTATGTATATGTATGTATATAGGGATGTATGTATGTATAGAGGGACGTATGTAATAAGTAATAAGCAAGTGTTGCGCCCCTGCCGGTCTCTGCCTACCTGTCTGTCTTTCTCTGGTTTGCAGGGAGGAGTCAGGACACAGGTGCTGCTGATCACCTGATTGGGGCACCTGCACTATAAAAGAGGCTACCTGGCTGAAGTTCAGGGTTCCCTCTCTCCATTGCTACATGCTTCGCCTTTGTTTGGGTTTAGCACATTACGCTGATGTACACCACACCTTTGTTTTCTTACCATCTCATTAATACTGACTATTAATTAATTTATTTACTTTAATAAATACATATTTTTTGTTAACTCTTTATCCACGTGTGGTCTCCCTATGTTAAAATCACCCAGAACGAGCCGGGTGGTTGTAACACAAGTCTCTCAGCTATAGTAACAGGTGTGCTGTGTGTGTTCTGGTGGATGATAAATGGAGCGATGCGATGGGCCAACTTATCAAACTTCCCAGCAGACAGGTGAAAGTACTCGTGCTGCTTCTCTTCATCTAACAGCAGACAGGTGAAAGTACTCGTGCTGCTTCTCCTCATCTAACAGCAGACAGGTGAAAGTACTCGTGCTGCTTCTCCTCATCTAACAGCAGACAGGTGAAAGTACTCGTGCTGCTTCTCTTCATCTAACAGCAGACAGGTGAAAGTACTCGTGGTGCTTCTCCTCATCTTGTGCACACACGTGTGGAATACTCCTTCACTGGCTCTTCCTTCGTTCAGTGCTCGCACATCCCACATCCCACCTTCTTCTTTTCTTCAGGCGTTTCAGGCTTCTTTGGTGGTTGTGTCCTACTTTCAGGTTCGACATACCGCCCCCAGTTGGTGGGGCAGAGTATCACAGTTAATCCGTAGTGAGCAGGCGCTAACCTTAATGATCTAACGCGCATTCAGGACAGCAGAAGTTGGAGTATGCTTCGTGTACGCGTCAAAAATGACGCACGTCCTCCACACGCGCAAATGTGACGGAGGAGCATATCACAGCCTTGAGAGAGAGAGAGCAGAGGCTAGAGCACAGCGCCGCCCTACAGCACAGGTCAGGCACTGCAGGGGGAGTTACACTCACTTCACACAACCTCCAACAGGATGGATTTATATACGTGTGTGTGTGTGCGTGTGCGTGCGTTAAAGTGTGTGTGTGTGTGTGTGTGTGCCGGGTGGTAGTGTGTGTTAATGTGTGTGTGTGTGTGTGTGTGTGTGTGTGTGTGTGCAGGGTGGAAGTGTGTGTTAATGTGTGTGTGTGTGTGTGTGTGTGTGTGTGTGTGCAGGGTGGAAGTGTGTGTGTTAATGTGTGTGTGTGTGTGTGCAGGGTGGAAGTGTGTGTTAATGTGTGTGTGTGTGTGTGTGTGCAGGGTGGAAGTGTGTGTGGAGGGTCTAGGTTTCTGGCTGCAGCAGATGGAACAGAAGCTGGAGTGGGAGGAGCTTCCAGAGGGAGAGAGAGAGCAGGAGAGACTGGAGCAGCTCCACACACAACTACTGCTGAGGAGGTGAGTGTGTGTGTGTGTGTGTGTGTGTGTGTGTGCATGTGTGTGTGTGTGTGCGTGTGTGTGTGTGTGTTTGTTTCATATCATCCACCTCATCACATCCTCCTCTCTTCTCCTCTCCTCTCCTCTCCTCCTCTCCTCTACCCTCCTCTCCTTCTCCTCTCCTCTCCTCTCCCCACCTCTCCTCTCCTCCTCTATCCTCCTCTCCTCCCATCTCCTCCTCTCCTCTCCTCTCTCCCCTCTCTCCTCCTTTCCTCTTCTCTCCTCCTCTCCTCTCCTCTCTTCTCCTCTCCTCTCCTCTCTTCTCCTCTCCTCCCATCTCCTCCTCTTCTCCCCTCTCTCCTCCTCTCCAACTCTCCTCTCCTCTCCTCTCTCCTCCTCTCTGTAGGCCGTCTCTGGAGCGTGTGTGTGTGGATGCGGAGGTGCTGGCTGATGGTGGTTGGCCGTGGGGGCAGCAGGCGTGTGTGTGTGTGCAGAGGCGGCTCCATGCGGTGCTGGAGGGGGTGAGCACACGGCGCCGTGGCTGCCTAGAGGGCCTGCTGCTGGGGCAGCAGATCAGAGGCATCAGGGTCTGGATCCAGCAGCTACGCAACACTCTACACACACACCAGGGCACGCAGGGTAGCAGGACACAACTGCAGGAGAGACTGCAAAGAGTGCAGGTGACACACACACACACACCACACACATACACACACACATATACACACACACTAACACACACACACACACACACACTACACACACACACCACACATACTGGCTTGTGTGTTAACTCGTGTGTGTGTGTGTGTGTGTGTGTATGTGTGATGTGTGCCTTGTGTGTTAACTCATGTGTATGTGTGTGTGTGTGTTAACTCATGTGTATGTGTGTGTGTGTGCAGGAGGTGCTGTTGCTGAAGGGAGAGGGGGAGGTGCGCATCAACATGGTGGTGGGTCGGGGGGGTGTGGCCAGCCGCAGCTGTGGAGACGCCGCACAGAAAGTGATGTTGGCTGCCATACAGGAAGTGGAAGACGAGTGGGCGGGGCTCCTCATATCTGCCATGAGGCAACACAGGTAACACACACACGTCACACACCCCACATACACAGGTGCACATACATATACACTCCACACACAGGTGCACACAGGTTCACACACACACACACACACACACACACACACACACACACACCACACACAGGTGCACACACACAGGTGCACACACACACACACACACACACACACACACCACACACAGGTGCACACACACACACACACACACACACACACACACACACACCACACACAGGTGCACACACACACACACACACACACACAGACACGTCACACACCCCACACACAGGTGCACACACACACACACATACACACACATACACACACACAGACACGTCACACACCCCACACACAGGTGCACACACACACACACACACACACACACACACACACCACACACAGGTGCGCACACACACACACACACACAGAGGAAGGAAATGACATATATATATATATATATATATATATATATAAGGGTAATGTGTGTAAGGGCTCTATCTTGCACTCCAGCGCAGTTTTTTCTTTATACTCGCGCGTTTGTCTTTCCTATTTTCCCTGGTCAATGGAATGCTAGCGGCAGGTGAAGGCTTGGAATGCTAGCGGCAGGTGAATGCTAGCGGCAGGTGAAGGCTTGTTAGCTTCAGAGCTTCCCTGGTCAATGGAATGCTAGCGGCAGGTGAAGGCTTGGAATGCTAGCGGCAGGTGAATGCTAGCGGCAGGTGAACGCTAGTGGCAGGTGAATGCTTGTTAGCTTCAGAGCTTCCCTTAGGGGGTATGCTTTCCGGATGTTCGCTCACCCCCCCTTGGTAGCAGCCTTTGTGGGCTTCTTCTGCAGTTGAGTGAAGTTACTATAAGCAATTCATGCTCAATACTGCCACTAATGGAGGGTGTATAAAATAGATGATAGGTGATCAAATATATTTTCATTGGTCAGTTAGATAGCCAAAGCTAACTGTAGACAGAGGAGAAGGAGAACATTCTATTTATAGTAAAAAGTCAAAATCATCTTTACAACTTTCTGTATGTCTGTCTGTCTGTTGGCTGGTGTGCACTTGGGGAGAGTACATCACACACTGTTCCCAACTTACAGTCTGTGGGCTCTATTTTTCACTCTAGCGCAATTGACTTTGTATACTCGCGCTTTTGTCTTTCCTATTTTGCAGTCAGCACATATTGGAATTTTCCCTCCACAGGTACATGTGCGCCCACGGGGGCGTTTCAGCGAAAAGAGGGGGCGTATTCCGGCGCAAACAGTCCCTGTTGATATTTTGCAGTTTCAGAAAACAATTCAGCCACAGACCACAGAACCTCCTGGTCTAAAGTCAGTGGCGCAAATTCAGATGCTATTTTAAGGGCGCATGCATGGCCACAGGCCTGCATGAATGAATGCTATGCACACCGATCTACAGACAGCCTGTGCACAGATGGAAACATTCAAAGCCTTGATAATATTTGTCCGTTTCCCGGTTTTGTTTGTGCATTGGTCAACTAAAAGTTTAGTAGCCTATATAGTACATCTACATGCAATAACTTTACAACAACAACGCCTAATTACGACCTATTAATTTGGACAACTTTATACAGCCATATAAAGGCTAAAGTTACCTTTCGTTTTGTTCCAATTTACTGTTGTGTATGGCTTTAAACATCGTGTGCGCTTTAATATCAGCCTATAAGCCTTATTCCAGCTGTGCTAAGGTTTTGACAAGCACCACAATTTTGCCTACCTTGTTGTAGCCCATCTGAAATAACTCCAAGCTTTGCTATGTTCCCTCCATCCTTTCGTTGTTTTCAAAAAACGTTTTATATCCATGATGGCCTTGAAGTCTTGAGTTTGTGAGTGTGTGTGTGTGTGTGTGTGTTTGTGTATGTGTGTCTGTGTGTGTGTGTGTGTATATATGTGTGTGTGTGTGTATATGTGTGTGTGTGCACCTGTGTGTGAGGTGTATGTGGGGTGTGTGTGTGTGTGTGTGTGTGGGTGGGTGTGTTTGTGTGTGTGAGTGTGAGTGTGTGTGTGTGTGTGAGTGTGTGTGAGTGTGTGTGTGTGTGTGGTTGATGAGTTGCTGCTCCTCTCTGCAGCCGTCTGGAGCGAGCGCTGTGGCTGTGGGCGGAACATGAGCGTTGCCGTGGTGATCAGGAGGCGTGGCTGCAGGCGGCGGAGGTGGCGAGGGGGGTGGAGCCACAGGCCGGGCTGAGGGAGAAGCAGCAGCAGAGGGAAAAAGTGCGCCTCCTGGTGACCCAGCTGGAGCAGCGCAGGGAGGCGCTCACACACCTGGAGCAGGGCTCCGCCCAGCTCTATGACATCACCAGAGACCCAGCCTTTAGCCCTGCCTCCCAAGCCTGCCTCAAGGCGAGGTTTGATGATGTCAGAACGGCTGCTGACGTAAGTTCTGATGTTCACGCTTATGACCACAGATCTGTAACAAAATTAATGTAACACTGAAATGACAACAAAGCGCCCATATTTCTGTGTGTGTGTGTGTTTGTGTGTGCCACTTCTCAAGAAGAATAACCTGATCCTGATCCATCCTAAACAATTACAGGCCCATATCCAATCTACCTTTTATTGGCAAAATTATTGAAAAAGTAGTCTTTAATCAATTAACCACCTTCCTAACATCAAATGGGTATTTTGATTACTTTCAGTCTGGTTTTTGGGCAAATCACAGCACTGAAACAGCTCTCATTAAAGTTTCCAATGACATACGCCTAAACACAGGTTCAGGTAAAACATCAGTCCTAGTGCTACTGGACCTTAGTGCAGCATTTGTATATCACAATAGTTGGATTTACAGGCATAGTCATCAACTGGCTAAAATCATATCTACAAGAAAGCTTCTTTGTTGCCATCGGAAACTGTACCTCAACACCAACGTCCTTGACCTGTGGTGTTCCCCGGGGGTCAATGTTGGGGCCACTATTATTCAACCTCTATATGCTCCCACTTGGACAAAATAGTTTGATTTCATATCATAGCTATGCAGATGACACGCACATTTACTTAGCTCTGTCACCGACTATGGTCCTCTTGAATCTATGTGTCAGTGTATAGAACAAATCAACACCTGGATGTCTCAAAATTTTCTTCAGCTGAACAAAGAAAAAACTGAAGTAATTATATTTGGTAAAAAGGAGGAAAGACTTAGGGTTGCCACTCTCCTTGACACAAAAGGGTTGAAGGCAAAGGATACTATTAAAAATCTTGGTGTATTAATTGACAGTGATCTAAATTTCAACAGCCACATGAAAGTGATAACTAAATCAGCTTTTTACCACCCCAAAAATATTGCCAAACTCAGAGGGCTGATGTCAAAACATGACTTAGAAAAACTCATTAATGCATTTATCTCCAGCAGAGATGATTACTGCAATGGACTGTTCACAGGCCTTCCTAAAAAGACTATTAAACAGCTTCAGGTGATACAAAATGCAGCAGCTAGGATTCTAACAAAAACTAAAAGAACTGACCACATTACTCCAATTCTTAAGTCCTTGCACTGGCTTCCAGTAAGTCACAGAATTTACTTTAAAGCACTATTGCTTATTTATAAATCAGTAAATGGAGCAGGACCTAAATACCTGTCAGACATGCTTCAGCAGTACACACCTTCTCGTCCTCTCAGGTCCCAGGTGAAAAACCTGCTAGTAAAACCTACAGTTAGAACTAAACGTGGTGAAGCAGCTTTTAGCTGCTATGCGGCTCAGCTGTGGAATCAACTTTCGGATGACATCAAAAAGGCCCCAACTGTAGCCAGTTTTAAATCTAGATTTAAGACCAAACTGTTCTCAGATGCTTTCTGCTAACTGTGCCGAGTTACAAATTCTGAATCTGCCTTCATAATTATTCTACCTTGTCTTTTATTACTTTTTTTTACTACTTTTGCCTTTGTTTTTGCTTACTAATTATTCTTTATTTTTAAATGATTTTACCTTGTGTTTTATGTTTTCTTTTTATTATGATCTTTACCTTTTAACTATTATTTGACTATATTGCCCTTCTATGCTTTTATTTGTTATTATTGTTTGGTTTTGTTGATGTAAAGCACATTGAATGACCTCTGTGTATGAAATGCGCTATTTAAATAAACTTGACTTGACTTGACTTGTGAGTGTGTGTGTGTGTGTGTGTGTGTGTGTGTGTGTGTGTGTGTGTGTGTGTGTGTGTGTGAGTGCGTATTTGTGTGTGTGTGTGTGTGTGTGTGTGAGAGAGTGTGTATTTGTGTGTGTGAGTGCATATTTGTGTGTGTGTGTGTGTGTGTGTGTGTGAGTGCGTATTTGTGTGTGTGTCTATGAATGTTTGTGTGGTGTGTGTTTCAGGAGAGCTTGAGACTGGCAGGTGTCATGGTGACAGAACATCAGCAGTACCTTGAAGCTGTGAGAGAGCTGTCTGATTGGCTGCTGGCAGGAGGGGAGGAGCTTCAGCGCTGGTCTGATTTATCTGGAGACTCCGCCTCCTTAGAGAAGAGGCTGGAAGAAGTGCGGGTAAGGAAGTGTTTCCATGGTTACCATTACACACATTCTTCTAACTAGGGTTGCAAAATTCCGGGAATTTTCAAAGTTGGAAACTTTCCAATGGAATTAACGGGAATATACGGGAATTAACGGGAATAAACAGGAATTAATAGGAATAAACTGGGAATTTTTAATAAGTTAGTCTATAACAGCGAACTTAAATGTAGTGGACAAAACCCCATCTTGCAGCATAATACTAGTTAAAACAACCTGATTTAATGCAATTTCAGTCATTTTCAGTCAAATTTCTACCCTGCACACAGCAATCAGCAGAGGCTACTAGACGTAAAGGAAACCTATGGTGCGTTCATGTGCATGGGGAAAATAAATTCCCAGTGAAAATGTCATCTCATGTGGGAATAACTGGAGTGAAACTGGGGGAAGTTTGCAAACAGAGTTGCCCAGTTATGGGCTTGTCGTCACTTTTGTCCTCATTCAAATTGGTGAACATCATTTTGCACTGTAATTAAACTGTAATTAAACTGTAATGGGACGATTAATCTGTCTGATTAAGCTTGACAACTTACATAATCTATAAGGTTTGGTTGGGGTGGTATGTTGTGTCATTTTTTTACTTGTTTTACCATTTTCTGGGATTCTAACTGAACAAACTGATAGTCAGTTAATGTTCCAACCAATCGGATTTTGTTGTTGAGTGGCGTGGTCAGGGGCGTAGATTTCTGTGGGGACCAAAGGACGTGTCCACACCAATGTCAAATTACGACTGAAATGTCCCCACCAATATTCAGGTTGAAATGGGGGAAAAAGCGCTCACATGCGCTACACAAAGAGTTATAATAATTAATAATTATTAATTATAATAATAATAATAATAATTTCTCACTTAAGTGCTGTGGATCATCTCGTAGGCTACAGATCTTGTAATGTGCAGTAGCCTATAAGGGTAAATTACGCTGTTTTTAAGTTACCTATAATAACTACCAGTGAGCCGCAGTCTCCTGCGCAGCATGCAGCGCTTCCGCTTTACTTCACTACAACCATGAAGTGCGTCCAAATTCACCCATTCTTCTCTGTTGAACTCCTCTAGAAGTAGGCTACTCTCATCACACATGTGTCACATGAAAGAGCCTTTTCTCAGCTTTTAAATGGTGCTAGCTAGCCACTTGCTGTGATAAACAGTTTGTGAGAAAAATAACTTCAAGAGATGTAATAATTATTCTCTGCGCACATCTCCACATCCATTCGTCTCGGTGGAATATCATAGGCCTACACACTCTTCACGCAACACATGATATATCAGAATAAACCGCAGACCTTACCGAACACAGAGGTGTAATGCATTCCCGTGTATAGTTAGCTGTTCAAGAGTAATCCGGTTTTGAAATAAATTATAGCAAAATTCAACATGGTCTTTCGGCTGCATTTCTTAAAACTGAGCTGTGCTTACATCGCCTAGATATCTGTAAATATTAGAATCAGAGAATATACAGGCAGCTCACGGTTAAGAGTTTGTCAATGTAGCCTTAATGATTTCTTTTCACAAAATGCTAAGCATGCATTTAAGTTTCTTAAAACTGAGCTATGCTTAAATGGGCATGATTTCATAACAGACCAAATAGAAAATAAATGTTAAATATAGCGTATATCTGTAGTCTACATATTAAAATCAGATTATGCAGGCTATACAGTGTAGTTAGATCAAGTTGGACAGTAGCACACTTTAATCATTTTATATATCTTGGGCAGTTCAGTGGTTTCAGTGTTGCTAGCTTAGCACGCTAGTAAACCATAGGCAGAGAATGGGATTCCCGCTAGCATGATAGCTAGCTTTGTATGCTAAGCTAAGCAAAAATATGAACAAACAAATCATATTGGTTATTATGAAACAAAATGTTAATGTTTGTATATGAAAAAGTAGGAATTACCAAAAATTCCCAGTTAATTCACGTAAATTCCCATTAATTCCCATAATTTCCTTTAATTCCATTAAAGTTTCCAATTTGGAATATTTCCAAAATTCCCCAGCTTAACTCACCATGGAAAGTTTCCAGTAAGTTTCCGGAAATTTACCGGAAATTTTCCGCCCCTTTGCAACCCTACTTCTAACACCTCCCACATCGCACATATCTAACAGAAAACTCAAATATTAAGTACACACACACACAGTACCTCTCTCACACACAGACAGTCCCTCTCTCTCTCTCTCTTTCTTTCACACACACACACACACACACACACACACACACACACACACACATACACACACACACTCACTCACTTACTTACTTACTTACTCACACACACAGACAGTACCTCTCTCACACACACACACAGTATCTCTCTCTCACACACACACACACACACACACACACAGTATCTCTCTCTCTCTCACACACACACACACACACACACACACACACACACTTACTTACTCACACACACGGACAGTACCTCTCTCACACACACACACAGTACCTCTCTCTCTCACACACACACACACACACACACACACACACACAGTACCTCTCTCTCTCACACACACACACACACACACACACACACAGTACCTCTCTCTCACACACACACACACACAGTATCTCTCTCTCACACACACACACACACACACACACAAACACACTTACTCACGTACTTACTCACACACACACAGTACCTCTCACACACACAGACACACACACACACACAAACAGTACCTATCACACACACACACACACACACAGACAGACACACACACACACACACACACACACACACAGACACACACACACACACACACACTCACACACACACAGACACACTTACTCACTCACACACACTTATTCGTTCCCTAAAACAAACACACTCTCACTCACCTCGTACACACACCAGTTGATGTCTGTGCACAGGACAGACACACACACACCTCGTACACACACCAGTTGATGTCTGTGCACAGGATAGACACTCACTCACCTCGTACACACACCAGTTGATGTCTGTGCACAGGACAGACACACTCTACCCACTTGGGACACATACACACACACACACACACACACACACACACACTCTACCCACTTCCAAATCACATGGGAGAGAGAGAGGGAGAGAGAGAGGGAAGACTGAGAGAAAGACAGAGAGAGAGAGAGAGAAAGAGAGAGAGGGAGAGAGAGAGGGAGAGAGAGAGAGAGAGAGAGACAGTAACATTATCAAGAAGGTTTAATCTAGCATCAAAATACAAAGGACATATTTCTTAATCAAAAAACAACTTTATAAATTCAATCCACCAACTAAATTCTGGCTTAAGATAATGGTTTCCATTATCAAGCCAATTGCTCTTTATGGCAGTGAGATTTGGGTGCCCCTGTGCAGGCTTGATTATAAACAGTTGGATAAGGGCCCAACTGAGTTACTTCACCTACAAATAATAATAATAATAATACGTTTATTTTATATAGCGCCTTTCACAAACCCAAGGTCGCTTTACACAGTAGGAAGGCAAGGAAACACAATAACAAACAAACAAAACAATACAACAAAGACAAGTTATCTGTATGGAGCTATGTGTTGGGTGTGGAGAAGTGATCATTAAGCAGAAAGGTCTTGATCTGTGCTTTGAAGAAAGGAAGAGAAGGACAGGCACGAAGAGGTTGGGGGAGGGAGTTCCAGAGTTTGGGGGCCAAAGCACTGAAGGACCTGCCACCCAGGGTGGAGAGTCTGGAGCGGGGGATAGCCAAGAGGTTTTGGTCAGAGGATATGAGTGAGTGGGAAGGAGTGTAAGGGGTCAGGAGGTCGCAGATGTAGGGGGGAGCAAGGTTGTGGAGGGCTTTGAAGGTGAGTAGTAGTACTTTGTATTAGTGTTAATTTCGTCAGACGAGTCGAGAGGAAATATGTTCGTCAACGACCTTTTTTTTCATGACTAAGACGAGACGATGACGAGACGTCAGTAATGTCCTGAAACACTGACTAAGACCATCTTAAGATGCATTATTGTTGACGAAAAAAGACGAGACTAAAATGTTTTGCATGAAATAAAAACTAAGATAAAATCTCCCTTCATGTTCGTCTACAAAATGAGAAGACAGAATATCTAGCTGTTACGTTTTCAAAATATTCCGAATGAGTTCATATGCAACAGCTTTCCTTTAGGCTAGTCTACGTGATGCTGCTGCTGCAATCCTGTGGCTGCAACACAAAACTACATGGAACAAGAACACTGGAGATTTCTGCCAGAGTTAGCAAGCTAACTACCTAAGCTTTATGCCACAATGCTACATACCCAGAAGTTGACGCTTCTCTCATACAAATTAACATCCCCCAGAATGTCCATACGAAAATGTTCAGCATGTAATGTCAACTATTCATCTAGTTAGACTGATGATGCAAAGTTTGCTAGCAAGTAAGCTAATATAGAAAGTTCGCTAGCAAGTTAGTTATGGCTAAGATGGAGAGTCTGTTTGGGGAATGTGTTGTGTTTGGGCGCATATCGCCATCTAGCGAGGCGGAGTAAAACATTAATAGTTTGGCCTACGACAGTGTTTCTCAAACTATTTCAGTTTCAGGACCACTTAACTAACCCTAGCTAAAAAAAAAAAAAAAAGATTAGACCTACTTCAACAGTAGCCTATAATTAGTCTATAGGCCTACTCACTGAACCACCTTGCTTATTGTCTTTGCACTTTGCTTATTGTGTCAGAGGATTCATTCTGTATGATTTAAACTGGCATATCTTACATAGACAGTGTTGCAGAACTGTTTGGATTTAACTACAAGTTATTTGGCAAACAACTCATCTATATTATATTTTACCACGTCTGCTCGCGGACCACTTGGGATAGCTTGCGGACCACCAGTGATCCCCGGACCACACTTTGAGAAACACTGGTCTACGAATATGACAGTGGTTCAGTCAAATCTTTTACGGTCTATTGTCAAATCCCAGCCGAGCTATAACTGTAGCTCGACTTACCTGTGCATGTAAACATACTGACTGACAAAAAATCAGAATGAGTAATTATAACAGACGAGTAGCCCTGTGGACACACAATATTGTTGGAAAATTGAGATGTGTGAAACACTATTTGACTCAAATGGTAATCAGAAATAATTTGTTAGAAAAAAAAAGACTAAAATGTGTTGACTAAAACTGACTAAGACTAAGATACCTTTAGTTTTCTTTTGACTAAAACTAGACTAAAATGACGAGACTTTTAGTCGACTACAACTTGACTAACAAAAATTATATTTGAATGACTAAATATGACAAAGACTAAAAAGGACATTTCGTCACAAGACTAAGACTATGACTAAATTAAAAATAGGTGACAAAATTAACACTACTTTGTATTTGATCCGGGATGGAACTGGTAGCCAGTGGAGTTGATGGAGAATGGGGGTATTGTGTGCTGATCGTCTGGTATGGGTGAGGAGCGTAGCTGCAGAGTTTTGAATTGTATTGTAGTCTTACAATACAATTATATTGTAGTCTTAGAAGGGTTTTAATGGGGAGACCAAGGAAAAGTGAGTTGCAGTAATCTAGACGGGACATGATGAAGGAGTGAACCAAAGTCTGCATCACTAGCAGAGAGGAAGGGTCGGAGGCGTGCAATGTTACGGAGGTGAAAAAAAGCAATCTTAGTGAGAGATTTGATATGAGGATCAAAGC